>NW_020173022.1:1700166-1899706 GCF_003031525.2 Neophocaena asiaeorientalis asiaeorientalis | reverse complement strand
GTCACCTTATCTTTGATAAAGGAGGCAAGCATATACAGTGGAGAAAAGACAGCCTCTTCAATAAGTGGTGCTGGGAAAACTAGACAGCTACATGTAAATAATGAAATTAGAACACTCCCTAACACCATATACAACAATAAACTCAAAATGGATTAAAGACCTAAATTTAAGGCAAGACACCATCAAACTCTTAGAGGAAAACACAGGCAGAACATTCTGTGCTACATAAAATAGATAGCTAGTGGGAAGCGGCCGCATAGCACAGGGAGATTGCTCGGTGCTTTGTGACTACCTAGAGGGGTGGGATAGGGAGGGTGGGAGGGAGAGAGATGCAAGTGGGAAGAGATATGGGGACATATGTACATGTAAAACTGATTCACTTTGTTATAAAGCAGAAACTGACAAACCACTGTAAAGCAATTATACTCCAATAAAGATGTTTTTCAAAAAATAAATAACTGAAAAATATCCTTCCAAATGCTTCCCTCTTCCTGCATCCTCCACCCCCACCCATTCACATGGGTCTGTTGGATATATTCCCACCAAATTAGTCAGACAGGTTAGAATATTAGTCTATGTGAGCAGATGTCACTTTAAAAAAACAACATTGTACCATTACACAAAGCTTACCAATAATGCCTGTCATGTAGCCACGGTTCTGATATAAAGAAAAAGAGTAATTTTGGTGAATTCAAAGGAGATAAGATTACTATAATTATGAGGCACTGCTTCTAGATAATCTCAGAAAAAAGAAAGGCTGCTTTGTATCATGTTGAGATATGGGAATGAGGAGAGAAAGCCTGGCAAGGAGGTAGGCTGTCAGAGGGGAGCGGGTGGGAGACAGCAGTATTTCCTGGTTGTATTCTTGTGGCTGACTTAGCTTGTCTTGCTCTGAACACTTCCCTAAGAGAAAACAAGATCTCTGAAGGTCACTGGGGGAAGAATCCAAAGGGTTTGCTCAGAATAAACTACACCTCTCTCTCCTCACAGGTTGCCTAAATCAAACTCTTCTTTTTCAAAGCCCCATTCAAATCCTTTCCCTTCTGTGAAACCATCCAATTTCACTTCAGTCTGCAACACCCTTTACCTCCTGAATGGCAGTACCAGTCATAGGGCAATTAATTGGGGTGAGTATTATGACTTCAGTGGTGATGAACCAATATCTTCTATTATTATTTAATCTTTCTTGTGTTCATATACAGATTCCCTAACCATACTGGCACCTTTTTTAAGAAGGCATGGTGGTGTATCCCACCCTAGGGTCCCTCAGAGTGCCGTAAATAAAGTATATCCTCAATACATTCTGGTTGGTTGATTAGTTTGACAAGTTTCTGGTAATTTGTTACAGCAGCCAAAAGAAACTAATACATGAAGAATAAATTGGTGTTTGTTCCTGTTACAAACCTATGGAAGATTGAAGGGCTTGAAGAAGAGAACAGGAATCCACTGAACTTACAAAGAGGTGGAGAGAAAGGATAACAAAAGCCAAAATAAAAGGGTATAGCAGAGGTCAAGGATGAGGATGGGAACTCCTGGAAGGTGGGAATCATGTTCGTCTGCCTTGGCATCCCCAGTGCCATGCATGGGGCCTGAGATATAGCAAAAATCATTGATTCAACAGAATGAATGAATGGGTGGAGGAAATGATGAAGGAAGGAAGGAGAGAATGACTGGAGAAAAGAAGAGAGAAAAGAAAGTAGGTAAATGGGTATGGGGATGAGTGGCACCATAAGAGAGAAATAAGGTGGGCAAATAGCTGGACTGAAGGTTCTGGAATACATTTATGCTAAGGCTACCCCTTCAGTGAAGTGTGCAACCTATTCTGGAAACCCAATAAACAGTAAAATCCTTGTAAGCTTCTCACAAATATCATCACTGGCTCTGTTTCTTGACCCATTATTTCTTTTTTTTTCTTTGTATCCTTATCTTTATTTTTTTTAAACATCTTTATTAGAGTATAACTGCTTTACAACGGTGGATTAGTTTCTGCTTTATAACAAAGTGAATCAGCTATACATATACATATAACCCCATATCTCCTGCCTTTTGCGTCTCCCTCCCACACTCCTTATCCCACCCCTCTAGGTGGACACAAAGCACCGAGCTGATCTCCCTGTGCTATGCGGCCGCTTCCCACTAGCTATCTATTTCACATTTGGTAGTGTATATATGCCCATGCCAGTCTCTCACATCGTCCTACCTTACCCTTCCTCCTCCCCATGTCCTCAAGTCCATTCTCTATGTCTGTGTCTTTATTCCAGTCCTGCCCCTAGGTTCTTCAGAACCTTTTTTTTTTTAGATTCCATATATATGTGTTAACCTACGGCATTTTTTTTCTCTTTCTGACTTACTTCACTCTGTATGACAGACTCTAGGTCCATCTACCTCACTACAAATAACTCAATTTCGTTTCTTTAATGGCTAATATTCCATTGTATATATATGCCACATCTTCTTTATCCATTCCTCTTTCCATGGACACTTAGGTTGCTTCCATATCCTGGCTATTGTAAATAGAGCTGCAATGAACATTGTGGTACATGGCTCTTTTTGAATTATGGTTTTCTCAGGGTATATGCCCAGTAGTGGGACTGCTGGGTCATATGGTACTTCTATTTTTAGTTTTTTAAGGAACCTCCACACTGTTCTCCATAGTGGCTGTATCAATTTACATTCCCATCAACAGTGCAAGAGGGTTCCCTTTTCTCCACAACCTCTCCAGCACTTATTGTTTGTAGATTTTTTGCTGATGGTCATTCTGACTGGTGTGGTGTGATACCTCATTGTAGTTTTCATTTGCATTTCTCTAACATTAGTGATGTTGAGCATCCTTTCATGTATATCTGGCAATCTGTGTATCTTCTTTGGAGAAATGTGGTCTTCTGCCCATTTTTGGATTGGGTTGTTTGTTTCTTTTGATATTGAGCTGCATGAGCTGCTTGTAAATTTTGGAGATTAATCCTGTGTCAGTTGCTTTATTTGCAAATATTTTCTCCCATTCTGAGGGTTGTCTTTTCATCTTGTTTATGGTTTCCTTTGCTGTGTAAAAGCTTTTACGTTTCATTAGGTCCCATTTACTTAGTTTTGTTTTTATTTCCATTTCTCTAGGAGGTATCAACCCATTATTTCTCATATATTATGTCAAAGAAAAAAATTAACTAAATAGAAATACAGTTCTTCAGTATGACAGTCAAAGGGGAGTGGAGCAGCACTGATGAAGAACAATGGTTTTTCAGGCAATGGATTTTTTTTAAAAACTTTTTTTCCTCTGACATCTCAACTTTTCACTCCAGTGAAACTTCATTCAGAACACATACTTGAAGGATCAAGTGATAATTTCCTTTTCACTTAGACTTGTCTTCATTAACCTTATTATTCTATTGGAAAGCTTTAAACATGATGTTAAAAGTAGATTCCTCATTGCTAATTCTTAAATCCTCTCAGTTCCCATAAAACTGGAGACAAGGTCTCCAAGACTGACAATATCCATATACATGTGTTAAGTTACCTCCCTCTCGGCAGTCTGTCCAACAGTTTTTTTAAAATATGCATAATATTTATTGTCTTGAGTTGTAATATGGAAATTGATGTTTACAGACCCATTTTCTCTGAGCATTAGAAATATTGATTATATAAGAACCAGAGTCTCAAGTTCAGGATATGAAAGCTGTTAAATATTTGTTCTTTGCTACTGTTTCTTTCTCTTTAATCCTTTTATATTCTCATTCTTCTTCACTCTTTCTTTTTCACAGATACATGGGCATGCACATTTGCGCACACACACATATATACCTCTAACACCTAAATTTTAATCTATGTGCATTAAATAATCCATAGAATAACCACAGTTAGGGGTCATCTAATCCAGTGTCCTTCAATAGATAATGAGATGCGATTCATGGCCAACAGAGATAACCAGTAAGTGATAACAAGAAACCCAGATCCAGGTCTCCTAATTCCCTTCAGACCCATGTGTTTTCCACTATGACAAACCATCCCTAAGTGCAATAAATCTGACTATGAAAATACCCAGAGCCCCTGTATCCAGTCTCTTCCTCCTCCTTTCCCTCCTTTCTCTTCCCTGTGCTAGACTTAATTCTTTGTTAATCAGGTCCATCATCGTTTTCTTTAATAAATTTATCTATTTAATTAATTTATTTTTGGCTGCATTGGGTCTTCGTTGTTGCACATGGGCTTTCTCTAGTTGTGGTGAGCGGGGGCTGTTCTTCATTTTGGTGCGGGGACTTCTTATTGCGACAGCTTCTCTTGTTGCAGAGCATGGACTCTAGGCACGCAGGCTTCAGTAGTTGTGGCTCGTGGGCTCTAGAGAGCAGGCTCAGTAGTTGTGGCACACGGGCTTAGTTGCTCCGTGGCATGTGGGAGCGTCCCGGACCAGGGCTCGAACCTATGTCCCCTGCATTGGCAGGTGGATTCTTAACCACTGCACCACCAGGGAAGTCCCCATCATCATTTTCTAAACCAGGTAGGTGGGGAATCAGATGTCTTACTGTCTTGGAGTGGCCCTACCAAAATGATGAAAAAGGATGACTGGGGCAAATGCTGATGTTGGTAGAATTAAAGAAAAATTTAAAAATAAAAATATTCACTAGTTGGGAAAACTGTTATGTGTATTATTATATCAATACTATGAAAATGAGTGCCTCAGTTAGAAGTAATAAATTAGCTTTATACATACTGACATAGAAAAGGTCTCTGGTATGTTAAATGAAAAAATTTAATTGTAGAATGCGATGTATAGAGTTATATTTTTGTTAAAATAGATGAAAAATATGTGGAATGGTACACACCAAGTTGATTTTATTGGTTATATGTGGAGTGGGATTATGGAAAAGGTGAACTTTTACTTTTTTACTTTAGGAACTTCTGTTTGAAGTTTTTGCAAGGAGCAGGTCTTTTTGTAGTTTAAACAGCATTAACAGAGACGTGAGTTAGCCTGGGGCATGGATCTTAACTGGACAAAAGGTAACCACAGATCCAGCAGTGGAGCTGCAACCTTGGTGACTACCATGATCAGGCTCATCCTGTGTCACATTGCCTGCTTTGTCATCTGAGCCAGTCCTCAAAGAGTTGAGTCCAGATCTTTATTAAACGCTTAGCCCCCTTTTCCTTTGCTTCCTGTCTCCTCAGGCACTGTCTGGTAAATGAAGTCTTGCTCTAAGACCCAAACTCAAGTGGCCCTGCCAAGATTTCTGGGAACCTCTGTTGTCTCCACAAGTCTGCTTCCCTGACACCCAGCCCCTGGCTCTGTGTGGTTAGTCAGGGCAGGTGTGTGGGCCCTTACACAGCCCTTGCATATGGCCTTCTGCATTTGCCTCACCCACAAGCCTGGGGTTTTGTGGATGGTCTCCTCCTATCCTTGAACACCAGCCTGCTACATCTAGCATTGCTCATACGAGTCACCTCTTTGGGGTTGGATGGTTCCATCATAGCCCCAGCTTGAGGCTGGCCGCTATGCATGGACAGATCTACGTAGAAGGTTGCCACTGTCTGGCCTGACCTCTTGCTGTGGCCCTACCTTACCTGCAACCTGGAGTACTTCAATGTGGTTAGTTTCTGGAATTCAACAAATTACGTTATTGTGCCCCATTTGCGCCCTACACCTGGACCTTAGAGTCACTTTTTATAAGGCCAACCTCCACTCTGTACTAGATTTTTCCATCACCATGCCATGTGATATTCCTCCTTGACAACCGTGGACTGGGATGTGACCTATAAAGCCAAGTTATCCCATCAGACCAAGCTTCAATAAAATGGTTTGGCTCAGTTTCACTCTGATCAATTCTTGAATAGTCTCTGCCTTCCAGCTGGACAGGGTCCCAATCTGCAGGGTGCCATTGTAAGTTTCCAAGACTCCTGAAGAGCTTACAGTTTGTCACTTGATTCTCTCCTCCAGAGGAGACTGAGTGCGCAGATATTGAGCTAGAGGACAACCGTGTCCCTGAAACATCAGAGCACTCCATCTCCCAATCCAGGATGTAGTGAGACAGCATGTCATTCTCCATCAAGTCTTCACTGGATAATGGAAAAGCCTCTAGCTTTGGCGCTCAGGAAACCTGGCCTTGAATCCTGGGAGTTTTACTTGGTGGGCTTATGCAGTCACTTCGCCTTTTTGAGCCTAAATTTTTTAGATTAAGATTGAGGATACCCCCTTGGCAGGGCTCTTGGGAGGGCTAGAGAGAATGTTTGTGTAAACTGACTGAAAGTAGAGCTGCTGAGGTTGAGGCAGAGGTTGCAATCCTGGAATTCTGCCAGCTTTGCCCTTATCTACTCTTCCCATTCATACCAGCTTCCCCATCTCAGGTCTGTCCAGAGCTCTGTTACTGTACTACTTCTCTGGACACAGTGCAAAGACCACTGCTCTAGATAACATGGAGTTCCTGACATTAAGCTCAGAACTAGAAGCTATTAATATGCCTTAATACTGAGTCCATAAGATGCCTGTGACCTCAGAGATAGGTGAAGGTATTATGACTAACTGTCCTGATGTTCCTGGGACTATCCCAGTTTTGGCACTGAAAGCCCTGCATTTGAGGAAACTCCTCAGAACAAAGTAAACCAAGACAATTGGTTACCCTAAGAGAAGAAGGCAGATCCAAGGTAGGGGTCAATAGATAATGCCCAACTATTACAGAGAAGATTTGTATACAAGCATGTTGATCAGAGCATTTATTTAAAGTAGAAAGGAACTAGAGCAGGAAAAAAAGATCAAATTCAACCAAAGAGGAATGGTTAAAATTACAGTACATTTAGTTACATGGGTTATCAGGTAGTCACTAAAAAACATATTTTGATGTACATTTAAAAGATAAATTTTCATGATATATTGCTCAATGAAAAAGCACAGGGAAAAATTATTTATGTAGCATAATGGGGGTATTATTGGTGATTGTTCTTCTTTATAAATTTTCAACAAGCAGTTTGTATTACTTTTATAATCAGACAAAAAGGTCAATGATCATTTTAAGATACTATGGGTGATGAGAAGATTAAGCTTAGGTAGACCCAATTCCTAGAGCATCAGGAGCCCCAAGGATGCCACCTGGGGTGACCAAGATTTATTTTACCTGGGACAAGGGGGTTCTTGGATCACAAAACTTTCAGTGTGAAAACTGGGAAAGTCCCGTTTACACCAGGATAAGTTGGTCACTTTAACTTCACTATCTCTACCAACGCATGTCTTACAGCTTCTCTATAATTTGTCGTTAGCAGTGTAAGAAGCAGCTAAGGCTATCGGTGAGTATAGTGGGTAGACTCATAGCCTGTGGAAAAATAGCCGGACTTCTCAACTCAAGCATCTGCTCAAGATTGCAAAGATCTCCTTAACTAGTAGAACCAACTCAAGAGCAGGTATCATAGACCTTGGATCCCTAGGACTCCACCCAATACCTCAGCCAGGATTTATGTAATAGGTGAGTTTGGCTGGCTGAAATCACAATGCTAAAAGCTACAGACAGAGCAGCGATCCCAGAAAAGCCCCATTAGCCTCGTGGGAACAGACTGTTCCTCAGACCTGGAGGCAGAATATCCACATGAAAAGGATGATGAGTGCTGACCAGTTTCCATAAAATTTTCAATTGGGCAATAGAAAAGGAGCCCCACGAAAGAGTTAAAAAGGGGCACTGGATCTTCTGCAACCCTAGCCAATAAGTCCTTGAAGGACATTTCCATTGATGCTCCAGATGCTATGGTATTAGCTAAGCTCCATGGTGGCCCCATTCAGTATCTTCAGGTTCCTAATCCTTAGGAGCAAATAACATTAGTAAAAGTGGAACTCAGATGACTTGGACTAAGGTAACACTGCCAGCACCATCCCTGGGCGATTTTTGCCAAGCTCTTTTCCTAAAAATAATACATACACATGCGTGTGTGTAGTTTGAGATAAAACCTATGTGTATAATAAAACGTCCAAGTCTCAAGTATAGAGGCTCAATAAATTTTGACAAATGGTCACACTCATGTAACCAAGATCAAGATACAGAATATTTCTACCATTCCAGAAAGTTCCTTTATGCTTCTTTTCCAGTCAAAACTCAACTACTCATCAGAGGCAACTGTTCTGATTTGTATTTTCATAGACTAACTCAAAATTAAATACACTCAGAAACGTGGGTACAGAACTTGGGAAAGAGCTTGAAATAAAATTTAAAAATCATTTGGAAATGAAAACTAAACTATAAGGAACACAAGAGTGGCTAAAACCAACATATAATGCATTCGAGAAACAGAAGGTGAAAATGTAGAAGAATTTTAAAATCAAAAAGAAATGAAAAGATAAAAAGGATTTGAGAGAAAGCGACAAATATTGAAAAGAGGTGAAGACCTAACATATGGATACTAGGAGCCACCATAAAAATACTAGCCATTTGCTTAACTAATTATGTCTCATCTCCCTAGCTCCTCTCTGGTGGGTTCCCTGTCTTCTTTGAGTTCACTCATTACCCACCACACAGTAAATACAGTACTTTAAAAATAATTTAAAATCGAGGAAAGGAAGGAATAAAAAATAAAGAGAATGTAAAGGAGGGAAGAAAATAAGGAAAACATGTAAAATCCCTTCCAACTCTGAAACTGGCTATATTTGGCAAGGAGAAGAAGGCTGGCCCTGAACGTTTCTATAACTCTACAGGCGACAGTCCCTAGAACATAGTTTTCATTTTTAATAATAAGTCTCCGAGTCCTATAATCCCTTAGCATACCGTATGCACAGCAACATTTGGATTGGAATAGTGTAAGACTTTGCTGTCGTAAATCATGCCTCTCATTTATAAGAAAAGTTTTGAGAATCCTGCTTGTGCCCCCATCACTGACGCAGTGGATCCAGGGCATTGATGGATACTTATATCCCTTCTCTCCAACTATCAACTGCCCATCTTGCCCCTTGCTCCTAAAGAAGGCCAACCTACGTAAAACATGTGTGATGGTGTTGGTATTCGGCCCAGGCTCAAGGTGAGGACTGACAAGAGGACCTTGTCTCAGCCTCTACTTTGCTGCTTCGCTTGAGCAGCCCACTTGACCTCTCTCCTCCACTGCTGACAGATGCTTCTTCTTGCTCAGACTGCTGAGCCACTTGAACATTCTTCTCAGTTTCCACAGCATCCTCTCCTTCTTTTGCTTCATTTTCTAATGGTGGACACACTCCTGCTCAGTGAGTATCCTGTGGTATATTGGTGGTCTTTGGGAACAGGCAGTATGGTGTAGAGAAAAAAAAGAGATTAACCAGATCTTCATTCAAGTTCTGGCTTTACCATTTCTAAGGTGTATGATCTCAGTTCCCTCATCTGTTAAAGGCAAATGGAATAACAATATCTACACCTCAAGATCATCATGGGCATCAACACAATCAGTTTCTTTTCTCCCACTGGATGGACTGTGGGCCGGTTGATCGCCAGATGAATTGATGTTTGTAGGATGACGGTATCTGTGCCATCTGTAGTAATTTAGCACCGATTAGGAACTCAAACAGAATGAAAGACACAAATGTATGGCACAGATTTGGTCTGAGATTTTTGATATCCCAGTTTTGTTTTGTTTCAGATTTAGAAAATGGATACGTTTTGTTCAAATTTATACCATTTTTTAAATAAACAACCCCATGTTAGGTAGTGGCACAGGACAAGAAAAAATGCCTTCTTCTTAGAATATTTATGTCACTTGATTTTGGTTCATATGAATCTTTTAAATCCCCTTCTCCTTTATCACACACACACATACACACACACACACACACACACACACACACACACACACACCCAAATATATCACACCCCAATATTGCCAAAGGTAAATATAACTGGATTTCTTATTGAACTGGTGCCTTCTCTATAATGATTTTCAAATCAAAAGGAGTGATTGTCTTTGATGAAGAAAAGCCTGTATAGTTTTTTCCTATAATAGTTTTTTAAGAGATGAACTAGTCAGATAATCAGAGCCTGGCTGCTTGGGGCCTCAGTAAGAGGAATAGTCAGATGGCAGGTGTCAGGGTAGGTCAGCTGTCATCAGCAATTATTACCTGAAAATCGGCCATTTTCCTATGACAGGGAAGTCAGGATGATACCCTTGAAAGAGTGGTTCCATTTCTGCTGCCATTCCTATGACCTTGGGCAAATCATATCACTTCTAAGAAGCTATAGTTTTCTATTTATAAAGTGAGGCATTTCTTGTAAATGATTTCTAGGATCTCTTCCAGCTCTATAATTCCATGGTTCCTTGAATACAAAAGTGATAATACAACAAAAATCAAGTGCCAGGAACAACAATGGAGGCTAAATGAGCTAGCCTGAGAATACTAATGCAATGAACTTAAAATGGGCCTGAAAAGCAAAGAAAAATATACTATGGCCTGAGAATGGGTAAATTAAAAGATGAGGGAAATATTGATTCAGACAGAGCAATGTATAATTGGCAAGGGGGATATTTCATCATAATCTCTTCTAGCTTTTGATCTTTGTACTTTGCTGTCCCACTGTTGGAACCCAACAAATCTCATGGGTGGCATTTGAAGGTGAGCTACTGACATGCTGCTAAAGAGGAAGTATTAATATTATAGAGTGATAAATGTGGGAACAATGACATGTCCAAATAGGGTAATTAGAAAAAAAGCATGATGGGGTCCAAGTTACTCTGGACAGTAATGAGGCATGTACTAAGCAGAGAAAAGTCAGGAAAGATAATTTTCAGAACATGAAGCAAATATTGCAGCTCTTTTCCTATAGAGAAAGATGGGAGGCACTAGGGAAAATAACAGAATACATGAATTACATGATATCTTCATAGTACTCATGGCAATGGCAATTTGGCCCAGAAGTGTTGTGGTGTGTGTGTGTCTTTACTGAGTGAGATGGCATCTCCATTAACAAGAATCTTCCTACCACCTCACACAACTCATTCCGTTTTAAGTTGAATCTGGTTTTTAGTTGTTTCTTCTATGGGCTAAGACACAAATTTCTGTAGCACTGAATCATTGGTCCTTGTTTTATTTCCAGGACTATAGAGGCTAAAATTCTGAGTCTGTTTAACTTTGAAGACAGCTTGTGTGCACCTTTGGCATCTCTTTTCTTCATTTGTAACTTCTGTTTCCCCTTAATGGTCTAATACCCACAGGTTTCGCCCTCCTTTCCTCAGAAGTTTTGTTACCTACACCTGGCTTTCTGTAGCAGTCCTAGATCTCCTTATTTCTGTCTCCATGTCTGCCCCAGGTTCTCTGCTGAGGTTGCATTTCCTTGTTTGGTTCTTTTATCACATAAATTTATACATCCTGACATATGCAGGCTTCAGCCTGTGAATCATGTAGGTAAGGTCCACATCTCCATCTGCAAGGCAAGCACTATAGTGTAGTTGCTGAGATCTAAGTGCTATCTCCATCATTTCCAGATTGAAAATATGGGTTGCCCACAGCTTTCTTCGTGAAAAGTTCATGGACTTGCAGCTCTGGTACCACCAAGCAATTGCTGACAGTCCCATTAAACACATTTTTTTTTTTTTTTTTGCAGTACGCAGGCCTCTCACTGTTGTGGCCTCTCCCGTTGCGGAGCACAGGCTCCGGACGCGCAGGCTCAGCGGCCATGGCTCATGGGCCCAGCCGCTCAGCGGCATGTGGGATCTTCCTGGACCGGGGCACGAACCTGTGTCCCCTGCATCGGCAGGCGTACTCTCAACCACTGCGCCACGAGGGAAGCCCCTAAACACATTCTTTAACACTTCCACAGATTAACTTGCCTGTATTACCTCATTACAGCAACCACATCATATATCTGGTACAGCATTAGACTCTGGGAAGAAAACTCAGAATGCCTTATTAAAGGCAAATTTGTCAATATATTAAACAGTTTAATATAGTAGGATGACCATGGATTTGGAATCATGAACAGAGTTCAAGTTGTAGCTACCACTGACTCTTTAGTGACCTTTGGCTTTGGGAGGATTGAATTAGATCATAATGTTAAAATGTCTGGTAAATTCTATGATACCTGGTAGTTGCACAGTAATCGTTACTACCTTTATTCCTTTTCCTGGGAACCAGTCCTACGTTGCATTTCCTGAGACTCCTTAGAAATCTCAAAGCAATGCATCTTCATATCTTCATTTGAAATAGGATTTCCCAGCTAAGAAAAATATCCTGTTATCCAGGACAACTGCCTTTCCTTAACAGTGCATTTTCTTAAGTGTGATTACTGACTCTGGATCACTTGGAGTGATTTTTCTTCTTTGGGCATGTACTCAGTCTGACTACCCCACTGCATACATCATCAGCTCTTGCACTTAATCATCTGTGTCACTCTCATGACTCTGAATTAACTGCAGTGGAATAAACAGAAGGTTGTTTGGCATGTGGCTGAGGCTGAGTGAGCATTTCTAATGGGGGCTGAGCTAGGGCTGCTGAACTTTCAAAGTTCTTGTAAACTGAAGAAAGAAAGCAAATGCCAGTTTTTGATAATGTTGAAAATCTGGAGGAAGGCCAAAATAAAGAAAAAAAGTAAAAGAGATTTTGGTTTTTAATTAGTATTTTTAATATGGTCAAAAAGGATTTGTTGTTTCATACATCTAATGTCTTATATCTTTTTTTTTCTTTTTTTTTTTTTGCGGTATGCGGGCCTCTCACTGTTGTGGTCCCTCCCGCTGCGGAGCACAGGCTCCAGACGGGCAGGCTCAGCAGCCAGGGCGCACGGGCCCAGCCACTCAGCCGCATGTGGGATCTTCCCGGACCGGGGCACGAACCCGCGTCCCCTGCATCGGCAGGCGGACTCTCAACCACTGCACCACCAGGGAAGCCCTAGTGTCTTATATCTTGTATTGTGGTAACTCACAAGCACTTTGTTTAATAAGGCTAAATGGTCAGCATTGCTAACACAGATTAAACATAACCAAAAATAAGGTGGGTGATCTGACATAAACAAAAATTGAACTAATATCCAGCATGATCTGAGACTTGAAGAATGTAGCAAAAAAAGCACTTAATTCACCTCTCATAAGTTACTGGACTCTATTCTAGCTCTTCTCTGCTAGATGGAAAAGTGTGGTGGTTGAAACAGAGACTCTAGAACCAGGTTCATTATTCTGTTCAAATCCTGGCTTGACCACTCATCTTTGTATGACTTTGGGCAAGTTATGTAATCTCTGTGTCTCAGTTGCCTCATCTATAAAATGATACAACCTACTTCATACAGTGGTAGTGAGAATCAAATGTAATAATATGTGTAACATAAAACTGAATACGCACTACACTAGTAAAATACCTAAGCTCAGAAGGGATCATTAGCTTCCATTCCACGACTGAACTACAAGAATTGCTGGGCGGTTCTTTCTTATTTCTATTAATGTAACCAATGTCATTGACAATTTAGAAAGTTCAAGCACTCTTCCAGGTGAACGGAGGCAAATAATTCTAGCAAAGTCCACGCGTTCAGCACTCACAATCTGTCTCCTTGTAAATTCCACATGTTGGTCTTAATTTTACATGTGGAAACATATGGAATAAATTTCCTCCCTTTTCTGCATGGCTGTATCCCTTTAATGTGAGGAAGGTTCTAACTCTTCAGTCTTTGCTGATTAAACAGGTGCAATTCTTTCAACTACTCCTGATATGCTAGATGTTTTCCAGCTGTGTTCCTGGAACTCTTTAAGGAGTCACGAGAGGAAAGCATGAACTTTAACCGAGGCAACACTGAGGCGCGAATCTTGTTTTTGGCAGTCCTCCAAGTTTTACCTGCTTTCACTCTTAACCTTCTTGCTCCTGCTCTAGAATTAGCTTTCTCACTTTGTACATTTAATAGGACTTTAGCTTATGTCTGTTCTCTGGTTCTTTCTGCACCTGCTTGCTTTTATATCGTCTTGCTGCTGGGACCCTACTCAGACAGGACCCGAACTGTCCTAATTAGGTCCAACCCAGTTCACAAACTAATGGGTTTTAGATCCTGTAAATTTTCATTTTTTGTAAATGCTTTTAGCTGTCCTAAACCCCCTGACCTCTGAGCTAAACTTTCTCATAATAAGCAAGGGAACAGAATTAATGGACCTTACGTTAGTGAATCCAAGATGCACTTGATTGTAAGATACACCAATATTTTATGTAACACACACACACAAAGTGTGGTCAAGTAAATCATGACACAATGCTTTCTTATCACTTAGAATTTTTATTTATACTTACTGAAGGAGCTCTTTTAGACTTATTTAGCAACAGACTTTTTAGTCCCATGTCACTCTTGTGCATAAATAACCATCAAGACCCATCATGTTTCAAAAGTTTTTTTAAACTGTTCATGATTAAATATACATAAGGTGATTAAAGGGTCAACATACTAGGTTGGTTAGGTAGAGCTCCTGGACTTCTACATGTATTTAGGCCCTCAGAAGCTCAGAGATCATTGTTTCAGTGTTCCCTGTATGCATGGTAACATCTGAGAAACATCTTATTTTGAGGCAGAAGTAGATTTATTTGTAGCTAATGAATCTTAGGATTCAGGGCTCCTCACTAGCATAAGTCTCTTCCTATTTCTGTATAGACTATGTTATCACAGAACTTTGTCATATGAAAAGATCAAAAAATACGTAGTCACAAAATCTAGGGAAACATATGAAGTCATGCCATGCATCTCATTAATAAAAATATTACATTTTTGGGGATTATTGTATTTGTCAGCTTTAAAAAATTTGTAATTTGTCATGATTTATTTTCTCTTTCTAAATCTTCACTGTCATACATTTTTTTTTTTTTTTTGCGGTACGCGGGCCTCTCACTGTTGTGGCCTCTCCCGTTGCGGAGCAACAGGCTCCGGACGCGCAGGCTCAGTGGCCATGGCTCACGGGCCCAGCCGCTCCGCGGCATGTGGGATCCTCCCACACCGGGGCACGAACCCGTGTCCCCTGCATCGGCAGGCGGACTCTCAACCACTGCGCCACCAGGGAAGCCCCATACCTTATTTTTATTCATAATTTTGTATTCGTTTTTTCCTAGAATGGGGGTCTGTAAATTGCATAAATCTAGGGACCAGTAATACCTGGATTAGCCCCACTTAAGTATAACTTTTAAGTTTAAATCTGATGGCAGCTCTAGGCCATTGGTAGTACACACACCATCATAGTGATAGGCTTTTTATGACCCATTCTTCAATTTTATGTGTGTAGCTCCTTTAACATTGATGGAATTATTTTGAGGCATGTTGAAGTATACCATGATTTCATTAGCATTTCCTATTTGACTAAGCCCCAATGTTTTTTCCTTAATTGAATTACATGTTGTTGGAAGTTAAGAAGTTTCTGTTCAAAGTTAGCTGGAAATTTCTGATGAATTGATGTTCTGCCCAGTGTATGAGTTGGTTACACCAGCCTCTCATTGTTTTAAAATCCTTTTATGTATTCCTAGAGATTTGGGTGTTTTTCTCCTGCCTTTAGTTGATATGTTTTATTGATATATGATAGTAAATCATTTTACATTTTGTACTTTTAATCATTTCAAGCTTATAGAAAAGTGGCAAAAATTGTGTAAAGAATTCTTGTATACTTTTCCCCAGATGCCCAAATATTAATGTTTGACCACATTGATTTCTCATTCTCTAACTCCCTATGTTTATACATAGTTTTTCTCAACCAGTCAAGAGTAAGTTAGAGATATGATGTCCCATTACACCTTAATGCTTCAGTATGTATTTTCTAAACACAGGAACACTCTAATAACCATAGTATAACCATGGAAACCAGGAAATTCACAATGTACAAGTAACATGCAATCCATTGCCAATTATCCCAATAATATCCTTTTTAAGGTCTAGGATCCAATCGAGAATGACGTATTTACTTGTCATATCTCTTTAGTCTCTTTTGATCTGGACCATTTCCTCAGGTTTTTCTTTTTATGACTGATATATTTGATGAGTCCAAATCAGTTACTCTGTAGATTACCCTTCAATTTGGGTTTGTCTCATGTTTTCTCATCACACAATGATGCTGTGTTCTTCTCATTGCGTTATTTCAGGTGACACATGATTTCTGGTGTTGTTAATCTTACCATTTGGCTAATAACCTGTTTTCCAAACTTCTCCACTATGAAGTTGATAACTACATATTAAGCATGTCTGTGTGTTTTGTGGGAGTATATTTAGAGATTATGTAAATATCTTGTTCATTATCAAACTTTTAGCTACTAGTTTTAGCTTCCATTGAATGCTGGTGGACTGTTCTTTTTATAAAGTTTTGTTGAAACACAACCATGCCTAGTTTTTATGTAATGTCTGTAGTTACTTATTTGCTACAACAGCAGAATTTAGTATTTGTGACATTGACAAAATATCCCCCAAAGCTTAAATTATTTACTATATGACTTTTTATGGAAAAACTTGCTGACCTTGCTCTTATGAGCCTGGTAATCTAGATTTTAACGAGTGTGTAAATACTTAAAATCATTGCCGCAGTATATGGTTTTTCATTGAACTTAGTCTATACTTGATAACTTACATATCTTTTCAGATTTATAGCCTATTTTGTCCTTTTACATTGTATTTTGTAATAAAACTGAGATTTATAAAAGCAGATGAGATTAATGTATCTTTGAAATACCAGCTGTATAAACTGTACAGAGTGGTATGCTAACATGGATTTTTAATAGATACTCTTTCATATTATGATTTGTTGTAAAACTTCACAATTTTGAGTAGAAAGAACCCTGATAATATTAATAATTTTGAGCTTGATTCTGACTCCCTCGTCTTCCAATGTCTTCAAATAATGCTGTCAGACTAGCCTTCCTAAAGGACAGCTTTGGGTTTCTCATTCCTGGTTAAAAAAGTATAAAGCATTTCAGACTCTCCCCATCCCCTAATTATCAGGAGCCACATTTCTGAGGCTGGCACTGAAGAGCCATCATGAACTGGACCTAACCTAGGCTGAAGACGGGAAGAGGGGAAGACAGAGGTGGTCTTAGAAATTAGAGGTCTTTTCCAACAACATGGTCCACTTCTAGCCACACCTTTTTTTTTTTTTTTTTTTTTTGCGGTACGCGGGCCTCTCACTGTTGTGGCCTCTCCCGTTGCGGAGCACAGGCTCCAGACGCGCAGGCTCAGCGGCCATGGCTCACGGGCCCAGCCACTCCGCGGCATGTGGGATCTTCCCGGACCGGGGCACGAACCCGTGTCCCTTGCATCGGCAGGCAGGCTCTCAACCACTGTGCCACCAGGGAAGCCCCACACCTTTCTTAATGCTTTAGATAGCTCAAACTATCAACCCTCACCATAAGTAACTCATATTTAGATTTCTCTTCGGCTCTCTCTCTCACCCACACACCCATCACATACCTAGCTTGTAGCCTGTGTTGGTACAATCCCTTGGTCTGTCCTTTAAAACTGTCTCCATGGATCCAAATCTTATCTGCTTCAGCTTAAATTCTCTCTTTAAGAAAGCTGCTCTTCCTGCCATGCGTTGGAAGTCATCTTTCCCAGCTTTGGACACACTTTGTACTTTCTCTGTACTTCTCCTATGGAACTTATTTTCTATCTTGAATTGTAATTCACTGTGCACATAACTTATCCTGCCACTATTTTATAAAATGGGAGAGGATAAGCTTTATATCTGATCTCCCTTTGTGGTACAGTGTTTCCCCCTTAATAGATCCTCAATAAGCAGTGACTGAGTGACTCACAGGTCTGTCAGTGTGTCCACCCTCACCAGAACACCTGATAGTGAGTAGTGTAGCCGAGTACACAGGATCTCTTGGGACCTATGAGCTCTATTTGCTGTAAGGAAAGAGGCTAATCTGAGAGGTTCTGGGCCACTTTGCAGTCCCATTCCTTGTTACTCCACCTCTAAAAGCACATATTGAGAGCACTGTGAGGTGTGGGAGTTGATGTCTCCATCACAGGTCACTAACTATGTTACCAAGCCCAAGTTTGTACTGCTCACGGCACGAAAAACCAATAAATGGAGACAAGTTATTAGGGCAAGGAAGAGGGACTTTATTTGGAAAGCCAGCAGACCAAGAGGATGGTAGAATCATGCCCAAGAACCATTCTGCCTGAGTTAGAACCCAGGCTTCTTTTATACTAAAAGGGGAGGGAGTAAAGTCAAAAATTTCCTGGTTCCAATCTGCCTCTAGAAGGGAGGTGTTAATTTCTTCCTCCCTGCAGTCATTCACAGGTGGGTCTGGTCAGGATGTTTCATGTGAGCTAAAGGAAGATATTTTAGCATAATGCTCATTACCTGGGAGGCAGGGTGCCCAGAGATGGGCCATTATGTATAATTTAAGCTTATTAGGCAACGTCCCTTTAGTGATTAACCTGTAATAGAATACAAAGTTTCTTCCCTATTACAATTCCTCACTTTCAATCTCCATTCCACAGTCTTGTGGGGAAAGGGACAAAGACCACTCTGGCTACTTCACGCTGAAAGGGGGGTGGGCAATGAATATTCTTTAGAATCTTTAGTTAGTAGTAACATTTTTTTTTAATCTACAACTATTTGAACCTGATGAAACCACTTAGCACATCGTCGTCTAATTTGTAATTGAAATTGGGGTTGTTTCCAATTCCCAATACATATACAAAATTCCTGTGCCATTTGGATAAAATTAAATAGGTTGACCCTTCTCTAGCTACAATAAAATTACCATTTACTTCAGTTGGATAGGCAGACCTGTTCGAGGCAAACTCATGAGCAGAGGTTGGTATAGTGTCCAAAGTTTCAACACAATTGGCAACTGCTCGGTCTTTTAGAGCATTTATAGATTCTCCCTCCTGGGGAGACACCTGGAATGGCCCATGATACAATATTTTAAAGGGGCTTAATTTAAGCCTGCTCCTGGGAGCCACTACTATCCATGGCAGGGCAACTGGAATGGTCTTATTCCAAGTTAAATTAGTCTCTTGACATATTTCAGAGATGTTCCTTTTTAATGTATGATTGATTCATTTTCTTGGTTTTACCCATTCATTGTGGTCTCCAGGAAGAATGTAGTTTCAATGCCTTAATCCAAATCAGGGGATCATTTCCTTAAGGAGGGCTTTAACCACCTCAGATTTTCTGTCCAGGTAGGATATGCTTCCACCCATCCTGAAAAAGTATCAACACTAGTATCTGCAAACACTAGCAGGTTATCTAAAATTTCCTGCAGTTTGAGGCATTGAAGTCTTTTTTCCAGTCCTCGGTGGGGCAAGTTCCTCTGTGTTGAGTCCTCATCTGGGGAGGTCTGACAGCGGTCTGAATTATTTTCAGCGCGAGTCATGCAATTCTGAGTGACCTGCTGGATGGCCTTCTGTGGGTTAGGCCCCATTACAGACGTTTTTGACTCCATTGTAAGGTGGCACCTCTCCCATAATTGGCACTATTATGAGGGTGCTGCAGCATGGTGTAGAGGAGCACCTCAGGAATCAAAACAATTGTGCATTACATTTTCAGTGAGGTGTGATCCAAGTGAAGCCCCACTCTTTTTGGCCCTCTCTGTCCTTTTCTGAATACACTGGCTGGTATTTGGACCAGTCAATCTGTGGGAGAAGTGATACTCTTGTCTCAGAGGATACTGTTTTAGATTAGGTGTCCCAGCATACTTTTTTAAATGGGATTCATATCGGCCGTATGTTTTTGGCCTTCCCTGGGGTGCAGCTGGCACACATTTCTGGTCTTACCTTTTCACAGACCCAAGGAGGTGGGGAGAAGGGGAAGAGCTCTCCCTTTCTGGGGTTTTTACAAGTGCCATTTGTAGGCCTAAAGCGTGTTCTGGGGGTGAATCTGATATCAAGCTGTTCTGGTGAAAAACTTCAGGGTGTGGTCTATCAGAAAGTTAATCAGCTCATTCCCCACTGTCAATTTTACCTGGGGCTCCTGTGGGGAAATTGGAATTCATGGCTCACGGGCCCAGCCGCTCTGCGGCATGTGGGATCCTCCCGGACCGGGGCACGAACCCGTGTCCCCTGCATCGGCAGGCGGACTCTCAACCGCTGTGCCACCAGGGAAGCCCAGTTCTTGTCTTTTTATTGTTTTTCTTATGTTTCAGCCTAGGGCAATCTGTTTTCCAATGTTCTTCCCCCTTACAGTAAGCACATTGCTCTTTCCCCAATCGTGGCTTACCTTCCTTCGGTTACTCCCCTTTCAAGAATCCAATGTTGCTGCCAGAAAAGTGGCATTTCATTTTGCTTCTTCTTTCTTCTGTCATTGTTCCCTGTTGAACACTTTAAAAGCAACATCTACCAACTGAGAAGGGTTCATTCCAAATGCACCGTCTAATTTTTCAACTTTCTCCTGATATCTGAGGCACTTTGCCCTCCCAAAAGTTAAATATTTTCAGGGACCTCAAGATCTGCATTAAGATGACATCCATAGGCCTGATAAATTCTTTCCAAAAATTCAAGAGTTTTTTTTTTTTTGCGGAGTTTCTTGAATTTTTTTCAAACTCCTTTGCTTTGTTTCCTCTTTTCAAAGCCCTACCGAGATGCACCAGTAAATACTGCTGTAACAAGGTCATTCCTCTCTCACTGGCGTCCCAGTTTGGTTCAACTATAGGTCCTGCCAAGTGGGCTTCAGGTGTAGAGGATCCTCCGTATAAGGAGGGTTGTGATCTTTCCAAATAAATAAGTCTGAGAAATCCAGCTGGCTGATCATTTGCATTTAGCCCCATATGAGATAACAGCAGTGGAAATTACCCTGGCCTGGGAGTGCCTCCTGGCCCAAATTGGGTGTCCTGTCGGGTCTTAGATGGTGATACTGGACCAAGTCCCTGTACCCCAGAGACTAACACAGGACTTTCTAATTGATCTCTAGAAAGAGGGGAAGTCCTTAGTCCCAGTGTCAGGAATTGGGGCTGGATAGGAAAGGAAGGGGTGGATATATTGGCATAACGGCCAGCTCAGCTGGGACAGCCAGCTCAGCTGGAGGAGTTAAGGTTTGAAGCAACATATCTTCTCTCATTCCTCTCTTTTTCTTATTTTCTCAGATGTAACGGCACAAATGCTTGCTTGCATATAAAGGATTTCATCATTCTTTCCCGCTTCATCACAAAATAGCTACAGAATCATTCAAAAGCCACTGTAAAACCATGAATATCAATTGATCATCTCTAACCATTAAAAAGAAGCCTTTTAGCTTTGGCATCGACCAACTGGGATTACAATGCAATTGAGAAGAAAATTGGTTACTGCTGTGACATACAATTTAAGATAATTATGACTGATATCATTTACCAGGATATATCAGAATTTTAGGAGTTCCATATAATTTCTAGAGTGCGTATATTAATGATGTTTACACATATGATACAAGTTTGTTTTTGTTTGTTTGTTTGTTTTTTGCGGTACGCGGGCCCCTCCCGTTGCGGAGCACAGGCTCCGGACGCGCAGGCTCAGCGGCCGTGGCTCACGGGCCCAGCCGCTCTGGGGCATGTGGGATCTTCCCGGACCGGGGCACGAACCCGTGTCCCCTGCATCAGCAGGCAGACTCTCAACCACTGCGCCACCAGGGAAGCCCTGACACAAGTTTTTAATCACCATTTATTTGACAATGCTTCCCACATAATTTAACATACCAAATAAGCCTAATTACTTTAATATTCCTGATATGGAGAGAAAACAAATAATTTGAGGTGTTCCAGGGACCCTTTGGAAAACCTCAAAGTTAGCTAGAGGTCAAATGAACTTCATTTAGAATTTGATCTTTGGGAAGTCTGTCAAAAATATCAAAAAGTTTTAACCAGTGATAATAAAAGACCTCAATGGCAAATACAGATCACGTAAAGAAACTCAAAATCTATTACCAAAAGCACTTTAATATTTTAAGAAAACTTTGTCCTCTTAGAGAACCAAATTCAGGTTGTGTACCATTTTACCTTTAAAAATCATTTTCTTAATTAACTTTAATCTTAGCCAATCCTGACCATGCACAAAACTTTCAGTTTTCCTTCTCCACAAACTTTCCATAATTTTCTGTATCCATATTATCTGTCCCACACTTTCTTTTCCATTCAGAGACAACCGATTCTAGGACAAAACCACCATTTTCCCTTTAACAAAATGCATTTTCATTCTTCATACCTTCTTTGATGAAAACACACAGCCTACATCTTTGCATACTGATATGTTTCCCTTATAATTCGTAACCTTAAAACCTTAATCTCTAGTGAAAACCAAGAAGCAAGTAATTGTAAACTGTTTGTCATACCAGCATTTCCTAATTGACAAATTTATGCTTTTGTCTTTCTCTTCTTAGGAGAGGAAGATAGGTATAAACATAGACCTGCCCAGCAATTAGCATTCTAATATTTTATCATATTTGAGATGACCCAGGTAGTCAACGAATTCTCTTCAACTAACAGTTTCAAGTTATGAAAACCTGGAGAGACTATTTTACATAGACATTGCTAGAACATAACTATTCCCAAAACATAACTATTCCTATAGAGTTTACCTAAAACTCTAACCACATTTATCTCTATTTTATTTACTTAAAAGCTTTCTCATATTGTTATTTTCCTTGCTGATAAACTTAGTAACGGGAATAATAAGGTCTTATTTGATTTCTAGCAAACCTAGATACTTCTATTGTATTATACTTAATGTTGATGACTCTAAAGACGTGTCTGTATTAATCAGACCAATAAGCTTAAGCTAACTTTAATACTAGATATTAATCAATTACTGAATATTTCCCAGACCGTGTGAACTCAAAATTCATTCCGGCCAGTCTTGTATTTGAGTATTTATATAAGCACTTAATTTCCTTTAAGTTAATTAAATAAAGCTCTTTTACAAATTAATTTTGACAATGCCACACATCTATAACACATGTACAAACACATAGAAAAACAGCGACCGCACAGTTCTCATTCCAAAATTTCAGCCATGAATCAGCTACAACAATGTAAAAACCCATCAGTTGCTAAAGAGGTTGGATTCAAAGCGTGTTTCTGACAGACGGGACAAATCAAGGTCACTGTGTAGATGGCTACACCATTTATACTAATGTTTATGGAAAAGATACTTCTATATCTTTTTGTCGCTTTTGGTGATTTGGAGATCCTAACACGTACTGTGGCCACACATTGTTACAATGAAATATCATCTCCCTCTCATCCATGGGTTCATAGCTGTAATCAGGTCACTTATTCAAAAATGCACCTCAGAGGACTTTCTTTAGGGATAGTTGAAACATTCCCCATTTTTAAAGACAGAAATTCAAGAAAACAAAACACAAACTGCATACACAATCTCAAATATCCAAAGAAACAAACCGATTCACAAGTCAGGTAAAAGCCCAACAACTCTTTCCTCTCTCCAGAGGGTACCACGCCCAAATACAAAACAAATTGGCTTATTCCAGAGAAAAAGCTCCAGATGGAGAGGAAATGCAACTATTTCCTCTCTCCAACAGGGTACCTCAAACAAACTGGCTTATTCTGGAGAAAAAGCCCCAAATGGAGAAGAATAAAGTTTCAAGCTGTACATACCGGAGTGACTTACCCTACTGTATAGAGCTGTCAGCTCCCAAATGCTGATTCCTTGCTCCTACTGCCAAGCGCTGGGGCAGCCGGTGCTGCTTCAGGGGAATTTTGAAGGGAGGATGTCCCAGGACAAGTGGCCCCAGCAGCTGCTAGGGCTTGACGTGAACGGGCAGCCATGAGCAGCAAGGCTCCTGGTGGGCTGTCCCTAAGTTTGTTATCGTGTCTAAGCTCAAACTGCTCGCTGCACAACAGGCCAATAAATTGAGAGAGGAGCTGTTGGGGCAAGGAAGAGTGACTTTATTCAGAAAGCCAGCAGACCAAGAAGACGGTAGACTCGTCCCCACAGAGAACCATCTTGCCTGAGTTCGAATTTAGTCTTCTTTTATACTAAAAGGGGCGGGAGTAAAGTCAAGCATTTCCTGGTTCCGGTCAGCCTCCGGAGGGGATTTGTTAATTTCTTCTTTCTTGCAGCCATTCACAGGTGGGCCTGGTTAGGATGTTTCACATGAGATAAACAAAGGTACTTTAGCTTAATTCTCATTACCTGGGAGGCAGGGTTCCCAGAGATGGGCAACTGTGTATAATTTAAGCTTATAGGCAATATCCCTTTAGTGATTAACTTGTAATAGAATACAAAGGTTCTTCCCTATTCCTTCACCTTGGATTCCTGAAGGAGAAGGCAGGATGAGGTCAGTCTGAGTATTACTGATTCCTTCTGTTCAGAGTTCTTGAACAAGTTCTTTGCCTTGATAAGTTGTTCTTCCCACTGCTATCAACAGTGCCTTAATCTGATTTTTTCCAGGTGAAAAGAGATAGGAACAGGGGAAAAAATGCATTGTAGGTCACGGGGATGGTGATCAATACAAAGTAGCAAAAAGAAGAGACAAAATTCAGTGTGGGGAGACCTAGGTTCCAATCCCAAATCTGCCAGTCACTGTGGAATGTTAAGTAACATGTAACTCTGCCTGAGATCCAATTTCCTAACCTGTAGAATGAGAATTATAATAGCTACCTTATGTGGTAGGTGTTAATTAATGTGCAACACCTGGTATAGGTGTTCAGAAACTTGTTAAATGGTACCTTGGAGAAACTGGACAAAAGGACTTTTTAAGGGGTCATGTTGATTATGAATATACTAATGAAAGATGCTGCATCCATAATTGAATAAATTACTTTAAAATTATTAAATAAAAATAATTTTAATGTGAAAAAATACATTTAAATGGAAGCTGGAAGGTATGTGCTATAAAGCACTAGTGAAGGAATGCTCAGACAACTAGAGAAAGACAACTTCTACATTGGAGAGGAAATTAGGTAACAAGAATGGATACTGATTGACGCAGGTAAGATTGCAGGTGGGATGGCAAAAAGTCGAGGTCATTTCCACTACGTGACTTTGTTGTTAAAGGTTATTTATTTATTTATTTATTTTTGGCTGCATTGGGTCTTAGTTGCGGCCCGCGAGATCTTTGTTGAGGCATGCGGGACTTTTCGTTGCGGCATGCGGGACTTTTCGTTGCAGCACGCAGGCTTCTCTCTAGTTGTGGTGCACAGACTCCAGGGCGCCTGGGCTCCAGAGCACGTGGTCTCTGTGGTTTGCAGCACGTGGGCTCTAGTTGAGACACACAGGCTTAGTTGCCCCCAGGTATGTGGGATCTTAGTTTCCTGGCCAGGGATCGAACCTGAGTCCCCTGCATTGCAAGGCAGATTCTTTACCACTGGACCACCTGAGAAGTCCCTACTTTGTGACTTTTATATTCTCCATCAAGTAAAAGGCATGGTCATCTGGCAATGAGGCAGGATAGGGTTTAGGAGGATGATTTGATATAGACTACAGAAAGTTAAATAAAATTTGATATGGGTTAATTCAATATTAGGCTATTACCATATGAGAAAATTGGAAAGATTTTGAGGCAAGGTAGCAAAAGTTTTGGCAAGATAGTGATTCAAGTGTTGGGATATGGAGTCTAGATTGAATAAGGAAAGATGTGAAGATTGGAGTAGTCTTTGCAAGGGAGAAGAGGATTGGAAGACTTGTGAGGAATAAGAGCAGAGGAAGTGGGAATAACTGGGAGAAACAGGAGAGGAGATTATGACTGGACAATAGTGTGTCTGAATGGAAGATTTCAAGAACAGAGTGACAAGGGACTAAAGGTCCAGGATGTGGCTGTGGGAGTGGGTAGCTGGAGTTGGGTGGAGGAGAAGGCCATGCAGATGGTGAGACAAGAAACTGATTTGGAAGCCTTGACTATGTGGCACAAAAGTCTTCTTGAGCAATGGCAGTACTTTAGCATGATAAAAAGAGAGTTAACTAAGTACCAATTCTTAAGGAAATATTGAATATTGGGTGTGGTGACCACAGGAGGTATTTGTAGATGAAACGAAAGGACTACTTACACAGGTCAAGAGTCAACACTCTTCTCCACCCCACCCACCTGCAAACAATTGTACTTACATTGTCTGATTGACTTTAGAATCTTGGTTGGAGCCAGCCATCACATCACTCTGCGAATGGCCTCTGTTAAGAGAATAGATGTTTCCCCGCACCCCAGATCCTAGTTGGTAAATTACTGTATTTTCCTTCCTGGCTCTTGTGCCTGATGCAATGGCTGATTGATGTCTGATTTCTTCCTACCCCTTGTATCCAATATTGTATTTAATTCTATTGTCCACTGGCAGCTGCTCAGGTTTAACTAGAAATCCCAGTGACTTGTAACTGTTTGATTCTAGTAAACAAAAAAAGCCCCAGAACAAGAACAAAACTATGGTAGAACACAGACTCCAATAAATCTTCTTCTAGCAATGGAGAGGAAGATGTGTCAGTATTTACTGAAGGCAGAAAATATGCCCCAGCAGGTGCATAATTATTTTTTTGAATGATGCCTGCCTGGGTCTCACTCATTCCTGCCCAGACTACTCAGGATTGCCTCTTCATTAGCTTGCGATATTATATATATTTGCATGAAGGTCATTTTGAATGTAATGGCCAGAAAAGTCAAATGGAAAAATCTGAAAAAGCCCCCACTCATGCAGTTGTTAACATAATAAAGTTTCAAACTGGGTATCAAATAGCACTTCAGTGTTTTGTTTCTTAAAATGATATTGGCTTGTGGGAAGCTGTGTGTATATTTTCTTAAGATGACTCTGTCCCATCTTGAATATCTCTTTTCAGCAGTGACTATCCTTAAAGATAGAAATAAATGCTCAGAGTGTGTGGTAATGGTTCTGAGAGCACTCAGGGGACTCACGCTCACTGAGCACTACACAACGGACTAATGATTTAAATGCAGTCTGTCCACTAAGTGCTCTGCTTACGATAATCCACAGAGAACTAACTTCACCTAATCTGTAGCATCCCATGCATTGATCTGAAGGACTGATTATCATCCTCTCCATCGCCAGAAGGCATTCAAGTGTCTTTGGGGCAGTGCATATAGTTTGAAAAGGTATAACCACTATTAAAATGTCATTTTTGATGGATTAAAAACTATTATTCTGTTATTTTTATAATAAAAACTTCTGAGAGAAAAGTTCAACAGGGTCCATTTGGCTGGCAAGGCCACATCAACACGACTGTTTTATTTATGTGTCAGTGATTTTCATGAGGTGCCGTAATATAGTTTTTACTACAATGTCGGACAGACAGTATTCACTAAAATCATCACATACGCATACAAATACCGTTAATTCAATCCGCATGGCTGGGGAATGACCCAAGTCTAATGAAGTACACCATTCTAATAGGGAATAGTAGGCTGCAGGTCAAAGAAGGACATGTTGATGGCATCCCTCCTCCTGCCTGAGCTCTGGGGCATGTCTTATTGCTCGTCTACCTTTTCTGAATTAGACATGCTCAATCAACTTTCTGTGTCCTAACCCTGACTTATTAAACTGTACAAACTTCAGAAGTGTTTCCTTCAACAAAGGACGGAAGATGGAGCAAGAAGTACAGTTCAACAAAAATTGAGGTAAACTTATTTTATTTTATTTTTTTTTTGCGGTACGCGGGCCTCTCGCAGCTGTGACCTCTCCCGTTGCGGAGCACAGGCTCCGGACGCGCAGGCTCAGCGGCCATGGCTCACGGGCCCAGCCGCTCCGCGGCATATGGGATCTTCCCGGACTGGGGCACGAACCTGTGTCCCCTGCATCGGCAGGCGGACTCTCAACCACTGTGCCACCAGGGAAGACCAAGAGGTAATTTCTTACCAAAGTTTTCAAGGAACATTTGGGACCCCTGGAGTGAGCAAATGTTGCATTAAAATGTTTTTTTAATAAGGATGACAAATAGATCCTTTGTGTACCAGTATACTCTGGTTATTAAATACCTGGTTAGTAATAGCCAATTAGAGTAAATAGAGATTTAAAATTTTTTTAAAAAAATCGTTTTAAGTGAAAACCATTGATCTCTTTAGAGGCTAAAAACTCAGATGACAAGGAGGGCCACACAGTAACATAAATGAATGAAGCAAATTGGGTAAGGACTGTGGTGAACTGGAGAGCTCTAAAAGAGGCAGCTACTCCTCACCTCCAGACTCCTGTTAGCAGAGAAAATGTGGGCCATACATTTCCACCATATTTTTTCTCAAGAAAAGATGGACAAAAGTTGGACATCTGAATTTTTTTTTTACATAGTGTCCATCATCGGATGAATGGATAAAGAAGATGTGGCACATATGTACAATGGAATATTTCTCAGCCATAAAAAGAAATGAAACTGAATTTTTAATATGAGAAAATAAATTTAATTATTTGCAGACTAACTAGGATATTGTTGAAGTCTAACCTCAGCCTGGGATCCCCAGTTTGTATCTTCTGATTTAGGGGTGAGCAAAATGACTGAGCAGGAAAGGGTAAATTAGAAGATGCTTGTCCAAAAATAGGTGGATGTTGAAAGAGGAGATATTTGCTCTTTTCAGTCAATATGTTTCATAACTGATGGGGAACTATATTAGGGCTTATGACTGAATTATCCATAGACCTAAAAGTATCAATAAACTGGATTGTCACTCTATCTAGACTTCATCATACATCATTGTCCTTCCAGCTCTCTTCCTAAGAAAGGGAAATTTTTGCTACAGGAGTTTATATATTTCTCAAAGTCCATTTTCATAAATATCTGAAATGTTTATGATGCTGCATTATATTTATTTTTTTATATTTTGAACTTGGTAATTTATCTGATAGAACATAATTTTCATAAAGGTACCTCTCTGAGCCTCGAAAATATTTTAGTTCTTATTGTCCCTTAAAACTATTAAAGTACATTTGGTTATCAATTTACTTAATCTTTTAATTTTTTCCAAACTTCATTTATTCCATGCAATTTTTGTGCTAGGCAGTATGCTAGGTGCTGAGAATACCACAGTGAAAAAACATGGTCTCTGTTTCTCAGATGCTTATGATCTAAAGAGAGAGTTAGACTTAAGTCTGACTTTTAGGTGAAAAAGTATGATTTTCGGAGAGAGGCAGAACAGACAATAATGATATAACTTTCCCTCAGTGATGCATATCCATGATTCTTTACTAGATAAGTATATACTTTGAAAAATCCAAAGATCACACTAAAAAAACAAAAAGTTATTCTTTCCTCTTCCCTACAGAACAAAGTTCTATTGAAATAACATGTGCAGAGATGGTTAATAAATTTATTTTTAAGATAGCCAATTAAATATATGACCTTGAAGATAAGGACTCTCCTCATCTTCTCAGACTCAGTCTTTAGAACTTTCTCTTCTCTCTTCCCTGTTTCCCTCATTGCCTTGGGCATTCATCTATCTCATTGTCTTAAATGCCCTACGTTTATCTACATTTATGATAATGTTTAATTGACCCCATCTAAGACAGTTACAAACAGAAGCTTAATGCGTGGTTGATCAGTTTGTTTTCTTTTTCAAGAAGAGCTATTTCAAGATGAAAAGCCTGAGACTGAATGAGAAGTCTGAATTTCTGAGGAGATATTTTAGTTGCCCTTCTAATCACGCCACACAGATAGAAATTCCCTGATCACATCTAGATTACAATAATATGGCAGCCACCTCATTCATTACCTTAGCAGTTAAGTACACAGCCCCAGAGAGCAACTTTGAGGAATTATTTAGTGGCAAATTTTCATTGTCTCGTGAATGAGTTTCAATAGAGACTCAGTTTATCACTTCCTTGGGAACACCATAAAATTATTTATCTTCCATATAATTCTAGGAAGACTTCTGAAATCCTGAGGTTCCAGCAGCTGGTCTGATCTTTTAAGGTTCTTAGCCAATTATTGGCACAAATGTCACATTTTATTTATAAGGTGAAATTTTATTTTTTATAGTAAAGCCCACGATATGGGTGATCCTTGTGTTTTATGATCTGTGATTCACCTTCTCACATCATCATCATTTAGGTAGCCTTTCGTCATTAAAAGAAAAAACAACTTGGGGAGGAAATAGACTTAACTCATTGCAAATAAATATTCTCCCAATTTTTAAATGAGATTTTGTTCTGGTATTAATGTGAAACATGAAAGCTTATCACACCTTTACTTATATCTGTGTTGAAAAGAAAGTATTTTCAGAATTCAAAGCAGTGGCTTATTCATTTACTTTTGGAAACAAAGACAACAGGATGAATTTCTATTTCTACTTATTTGGGAAAGTGAGGATGATTGTAACTGGTACTATTATATAAGTAGACAGTTCAAACATCAAAAGAGTTCGTTGTACCAATGCCATTCTTTTAAGAAAAATCTATATTTAAATACAATAGAGTAGAAATTAAATGTTATTTTTAATATAACAAGTGGATACTGAACAGCTCTAACCTCCTTGGCACTGTAGATGGATAAGCTCTATGCTTAATAATACTCAGGGACAGACATGGGTTTTTGGAGCCTGAAATATAATTTGGGGAAATGACACAAAAACATATTATTTTATAAATTTAATAGTAACATGTGACCATATTGCTAGGGCCTTTCTCAAGGGTTTGGAAGGGCCCATGCAAATGTGGAACCTGACACTTGAGTTTACTGCTGCTGCCAGGAACATTTTAAGAAAAGGAGTGACAATATTAATTATATCTTCACGATAGAAAGAGGAAGGCTTTTGGGTTCCTAAACTCTGAAGGTCTCCGTCAGGAGCCTGTAGTCTTCATATGTTCACAGGTGGGTCATACAGAGAGTTAATCAATGAAGAATTGCAAAATTATGACTCAATCTAGAGAGATAGGTTAGAATCATTTTATCCCTCTCCAATAGATGTATTAAAGGTAGAATAGGTCGCCTCATTCATCTTCTTTTCCTGGACCCAATTCCTAATCTTGACCCTGGATATCTCACCATTTTGTTGGGGAGAAACAAGACAAAGAAAAATACAGAAGTGAGAGAGTTTCTTCCTAAAGTCAAGGGGATAACTGCCTTAATGCATTCTTTTAGATCTTCCCAGGGTAAAGGATTCTCTTCTGAAAGGGAGGTAACTTCAGGTCTGTCTTACACTCAGTACAAAGAGAAAAAAACAATTCAAAGAAGAATGTGACTCTACAAGCAGGAGCACAGAAAACAGGCTTAGAAGAGCAGGCCTTAAGGATGCAATCATCCCTGTATCTCTTTTCTGTTATGCAGTTTAATTGCCTTCAAAGCTCATTTCACTCTCTGAAATTCTCTTTGTTTAGTTCATGTTTTTCTGTCTTCCTCAATAGAATGTAGTTTCCATGAGAGTGTGAACCTTGTCTGTCTTGTTTACCTTTGTAGTCCATGTGCCTGAAATAGTGCCTGATACATAATAGACCTTCCTGAAATATTTGTTCAAAAGTTATATAAGTATTCTAATGCTCTTCTGGTCCTAGACTATGGGGCTGGGAAGGGTGAAACTTCGTATAATATCTAGAGATAAGTTTCCTCATATTCTGTCTCACTGTTACTATATCTGTTGATTTCAGAGTCTCTGGCAGGATAACAGAAAAGAGACTCTGAATCAGAGAATAATAAGAGATTTTATCAATCTCATATTTACTACTTCCATTATATCAAGCCCAATTCTAAAATAAATGTCCCTGAAGCTTATTTTATGTGTTTTACCACTCTGTAATATCCTCTTTAGTTTTTTCTCAGTTGTGTTCCTTCCATGACTATAAAAATTTGCAACCCATAATAAGCAGTGGCTTTCACTTTGTGTTCCCTGGAGCCCCAGGGTTGCTTTAGAGGTGCCTCCAGGGCTATTAGGGATGATGAGGGTAGAAGTCCCTGCAGCCTCAAACCATCTATCCTTTCTTTTGATCACAATAGCTCTGCTTTGAGTTGTTTTATGTTTTGTCCTTCTCTGTATGATTTGACTTGATGCCACATGACTCCAAGGTTTAAACAAAATATTTGAACACCATTCATCTTTGACATCATCTTCTGGCTATGAAAAATCCCAGATGCTTCTACGTAATTCTAACCATCTGAGTCCCCTGAAAGACACTTCAAAACTGAATGTTTCCTCCCATAATATTTGGCCCTTTTGCATTAGAATTCAATTAATTATGCAATTCTATTTCAAAAAATAAAGATAGCATACATTCGCTTATTTGTACCATAATCACAAAGGAGGTATGACTAGTATCAAGGAAAAAGTTAAGAATGCCTCTACACTCTTTCTTAGAAATTAAAAAAATAAGTACAGAATGTGAGATAATATATTATCTAGCATGAAACTTTTAACTAGGGGAACAAAAATAGGCAACAGAGTTACAGACTATCTGGCTTTATTTTTATTCATCACCATGGCTTTCAGTTAGGATACAAAAGGAGAAACCCTGAGCCATTCAAGCTGGGAGCCCCGTTGAAGTCACTGTATTTCTGATTAAGCATTCCCCGTTGAAAACCTCCTCCACAGATGCCAGGTGATCTATGAACACTACTTACCTACAGATACCTAATACGCAAGGTTGATGTGCTTTCTTACTTTACCAGTTCAGTTATTTGAATAACATGATTTTCTTTAGCTCATCAATAGCTCTTGTTTGTTTACATCAGAAAAAAAATGCCATTATTCAAAATGTGAACAGCTTGGTTTGTTTCTAATAATTCTGAAAATTTAAATATTTAACTCTAAAAAAGTACAATGATTAAAAAAATGCTTCAGCATGTTTTATGTGTGTTTATGTGTGTGAGTGTGTTCTACTTGACACTCAAGGCCTCAGTGCTCTTCTTGAAATATACAAAAAATAAAGAACTATGAATTTATCAACTGCTGATAAGATTTGAATGATGTCCTTGCAGTTATACCTTACATTCGGCATCATTCGGTCTGTATCAAGCAGGTCTGGTCTGTATGGAATCACTGACTGGTGATTCTTAGCTGAGCAGATCCTATTTTTCCTATGTACTGTACTTTAGTAAATCATATTTTATTCATTATATTGGCATAACTTTGAAAGTGGGTGATCACAAAAATGATCTATATGGAATGATCCATATTCAACCATTTTGTTGTTGAACACTTCTGGTGTTTTCATTCCCAGATAAACACTATTCTACAGTATTATTATATTCAATATGGGACTTTTTGTAGCCAGTTTTCTTTATCTCATCAAAATGTCTATGTTACCTGCCAATTATATGTAAGTCCCTTGATGGCAGGAGTCCAGGTCTTAATACCTGGATAGCCCCCACAGTGTCTAGTTCAAGGCTCACGTTTGGTCAGGCTTCTGGCGGGTTAGAGTTAGCCTTGTAGTAGGCAAACATCACTAACGAGAGATTTACCTGGTCTTCCTGATCCAAGGAGACAGGAAAAATGAATAAACTAGTCAGGAGACAGAACTAGAGCCACAAAGTATGGAGGCCAAGAACTACATGGGACAGTCTTGGATGTAGGAAACCTTTTGAGGAGGGGTAGAGAGGGAAGATATTGAAAGCCAAAATGAGCCTGATTGAAAGGAGACTGCAGAGGAAATCCTGGGGTCTGATGGAGTCAGGGGACACAGGAGAATCACTCTTTACTAGACTGAGGATGAGCAAAAGCATGGAAGCCAGGGACCAAAGCTCACCAAGCTGATAGTGGAACAAGGCTGGGTTAGGGCAGGCCCAAAGGCTATAGGGTCATAAAGGAGGAGGATTAAATGTTCCTCCTCATAAATCTGGAGGAACACGGTGGGGAGTGAAAGAAAAATGAGAATGAACATGAAGAGGGGCCAAGAGGAAAGCAGATGTCTGAGTGCCATCTCAGCTGTATTTCTCCCTGATCATCACATGTCCCTGAGCCTTAGAGGCACCAGGCAGAGCCTATGACAAATGCACATAATCAAATATGGTTTCTGTCTCCAGACTTTGGTTGCCCTCATTTGCTCTCTCATTCTCCTCCCCTCTACCTCCCTCACTTTTGTTCTTATTCACTTATTCTACAGGGCCATACAAGTAGAGCTAATATGAAATTCAAGTCATTACTGTCATAGATAGTTAAAATCAAGAAAAAGGTTCAGCAGGCTACATGAAAAAAAAGCAACGTGAATATAAAATACGTGGTGTGGTCCAGGATGGTGGCAGAGAGATAAGGAAAAATGGAGAAATGAGGAGGGCAATTCAGAGAGGTTTGAACTATCGAACTTCCTATGGGCCAGACACTAGTCTGGCATCTCTCTGCATATTAATTCTAACCTTGAAATGGTACAAGGCAGATATTATTACCTCCATTTCTAAAATAAGCAAACTGAGACTCCAAAAGAAGGAGTAACTTGCCCAAGTTCACACAGCTCAGTGGCCAAACCAGTATTCAAGTCTGAGTTCCTCTATTTCATAACCTTCCTTCTGCTTCTTCTAAGGAAACTCTCTACTTCGGAAAGTTCCAATAGCTTCTGAATCCATCAGAGCAATCCTCTCTTCAGGCCCCTTTTCCTGATCTTGGTGAAGACACAGTTATTAGTACAGTCTTATAAATTTGCTCTTGGGTATTCTGTGGTATCTTCTACAGCCTTTCTTTCTTGACACTTTCCTCACCTTAGTTTAATATTACAGATGGAACAGCACAAATGAATAAAACAGCGTTTGGTTAAATATAATGTGACTCAAACAGCCTATGTAATGGGTCTTGAAACATGGTCTGCGGCTTCCCCACTGGAGCTGGATGTAATTCTTAATTCTCCTGCAGTTGCAGAAGAACTTGTGTAGTCACTATTTTCCGCCTCTGGCTACTTGTTTTCAAGAGGAACAACATTTATCGAATCTTCAAGGAGATGAGGAAACTGTATCCTATCTCTCCATCCTGGCAGAGACAGCCGTTGTAAGTTGCTAGGAAATTGCCAAGTACTGTTGTGATGATTTCTGTGCCTGATCCAAGAGGCTGTTTATTCATGAGGCCCAAATCTTTCCGGTCCCAGGATATACAAGGGATCCTTGGCTGAAGTCAGTACACAAAAAAGACACTAAGAAGTTATTCAGAATCTCATTTTGAAAGCCTCTCATGGTCATACAAGAAAAGCCAAGCCCTGATATTGTATGTGGAAGATGAGGCTGCGACAAAAACTCATCATGGATCCCGGTTTTTTCTGGTCCAACTTCTGAGATATGCTGTCTGGGAGTATATGTTTCCTTGGGAAGGAAGTTCAGGCAGAAGTTGACTTGTGATTCTGTGGGTTCCTGTTGGCCTTGAAGGCTTGCTGTCTTTACTCCCCACCCCCCACCCCGCATGGAGTTGATTTGTTTACCTTCTGATCATATCTGTTTAGGATACATTCAATCATTCACTGAACAAGTTAAGGTGAACACCTACTATATGCTGGGCTCTATGTAGGAACTGGGAATATAATGCTAAGAAGAAACAAACATACTTTTTACACTCAAGGAGCTTACAGCTTAGTAAAGGAAAAACAGGAAAAAAATCATAGAGCTATGTAATTTCTCGTGAGTGATTTGGAGAAAATGACAGCCAGGCTTCGAGAGTGTATAACATGGATTGAATCTAGTCTGCAGAGTTGGGGTAGATGTCCCTGGGAAATAGGTTTGAGCGGAGATTTGAGAAACATGTATGACTTCACAGATGCTTGGGATTGGTAATGAATTAAGACTAGGATTTGACAAGTCACTAGCCGTGTGCATACACTCACATCTGAGCAATCAGCAGAGCGCTTGCTTGGTTTTTTTTCTTTTAAGATGGCACCATTTTGGCAAAGGGAGGAGGAGCTCATACTTGTGCAAACCCAGCTTCATCCAAGTGACATTTATAACCCTTCCCCACATAGTCTCTTGACACCTGGTTTGGTTTGACTCAACCAGCAATCGCTTTCCTCCTTTTGTTTTACAATGTCAGTCAACTGGTCAACTCCCTTGTGAAAGTCTTGAGTTTCATCCCTAACTACTGAGCTGGTTCCACAATTTGCTTTCTTCCTCTCCACTTTCCCAACTCACCTTTCTGACCTCCTCCCTTACCACATTCATTCCAATCTTCCCTGTCTCTTCTGCTGTTGATATATATATATATATATATCCTTTGAGACTTCTAGGTCACAACTGTGACCACAGGAATAGAGTCAAGAGCAATTTCTATGTCATATGCTCCTATGGTCACCCTATGTGGTTTTCCCCACCATATACTAAAATCTGGGTATAGCTGAATCACTTTTATGATGAGATATGTGTAGATCTATCCTCCTATGCATTATCTTTACCTGGGGAATACATGATCTGAGGCATTTTAATAAAAGAACTGCAGTTTTCTTCCTTTATTGTGTTTCACTCAGGCTGGGAGAGGTGTGACATATAAGCTGAAAGTAAATTTAATAGAAAAAACTTAGGTTTTGTTTCCTAGCAACACTAATTCAGTCTTCTTACAAATGCAAACGACACTGGAGGCCTTTGTTTCTGCATTCCCAGCTCTACAGGGCAATGTGCCATGCTGAGCACTCTGGAAACAGTGCTGTATCATAGAATTCTCTGACATTCACTTCAGAGCCTTCCCTCACTTAATTTCAAACCTTCTCATGGGCATTATGCTGCAGTTGATAGTCATCTGTTTGCTGAAAAAAATGGGGACAGAAGAATATTTAGCATTGTCACTTTTAGTACACTAGGTCATGCTTGTCAGCAGGGAAGGGTGCATTTTGCCAGGCCAGGATGAGGAGTTTGGTGGGTCAGGAACAAGAGTGGCTGGAAGGTCAAAGTTAAAGTGGACAATAGTCCAGTAGTTCAGACATTTAGGGCTGGAGCACTGGTATATAGGAACAGTAACCACATCACTTATACGGGCACTTGTTCTTACCTCTCACAACTATTTTGAACATTATATAAATACCAGGGTGAGTTTCAATAAGAATCCTGGAAGACATAGTAAACCACTTTTATCCATTTGAATAATATGCATTCAAGAGGCTTTGATAAAATTTGGTCTATTTTCTACAGTTAGGAGATTTCATGGATGTATTTCTTCTGGGAGGTTTCATAATAGTGGTAAGTTTTCGGGTTCTAGTAACAGACTGCCAAGATTTAAATCTTGGTTGTACTACTTACCATCTGTGAGACCTGGGAAAGCCTCTTACTTTTCTGTGCCTCAGTTTTCTCATCCATAAAATGGTCAGGATTGTAGTTTAGGGTTGTAAAGATGGTTAAAAATAGGCATCTACATAAAGCACAGAGAACAGGGCTTAGAGTCTTATAGTAGGCACTTACTATGTCTCAGGCATTGATCTGCCACACACTCCCACCTATTTGCCATGGGAAAAGAGAGCACTTGTCAGATTTTTTGAGCCCTTGGAAAAATTTCATAAGAACTGGTAATACGTAACTTATCAGTTTGTAAATAAAATTTTTACAAAGTAATTCATGAGGGTTTGACTGTTCCTGTTTTGTAGCTGCTCCTTTAACCATGTGATGGAATAGGGCCTTGAGATCATGCATGAGAAGCAGGAGACGAAGGAGGAAGAGGAGAGGAGGCGATGAGAAATCTCATGACCTTGGAGCTGCTTACAGATTGGCACCCACATGCCTCCTTCCTCCCCCTCTCTCTCAGCAAGGTTTGCTCATTCCCAGTAACTGGAGATCCTGCTTGGGACTATGAGTTGCTTTTATTTTCCTGATCTCCAAGAGCCAAGTCTGAAACACAACTCCTCAGTGTGAAGTTACTCACAGGATATTATGTAGTGCTGCATCCTGCAATGAGAACACAGATTAGCACAGCCCTGGTAATAGTAGGAACCCAGGGTTCTGTGTGGGTGTGGAGATGTGAAGGAAGATTTATTTTTCACCCTTAAGGTTAAGCTCAGAAAAAACAAAAGGAACAAAACCTCTGTTTTTATCTGTCTTTCTTAAACACTTACCTTGCAATTTTAGAAACTTAGAGGGCACGGTACTCATTTAAGGCAGCGTTAAGACTTATGACACAGATCAACTAATATCAGGCAGAAAAAAACAAATGCCACAAATTCTCTTTTTGTCTGTAACTGAGGATAAATGTTACTTTATTGAAATCATAATTGTTGGGTGTTCCTCCTTCTCTTGCCTGTCCACATTTCTCATGCTCCTGAGTGATATTACAGCACATGTGACATTCTTGCCAAATGTGCACTGCCCATTCTTGGAGAGAAATTCTATCCCAAATACAGACACTTGAAAAGGCATACTTGGCTCTCATAACTTTGGCCCCTGCCCTCTGCAGACATCTCTCAGCACTTCTCCTCCTCATTCATCTCCCACTTTATTATCCAGCAATACTAGTCATCTCAGGGCTCTCTCATGTCTCTGGCCCTTAGCTTGTGCTGATACTTCCACCCTGATATGTTCCCCTTCTTCTCACACTCTCACCCTCAACTTGTCTTTTTGCTCTTTGTCAAGAGCAAAATACAAGTGTTAGATGCACGAGGCTCTAATGTAAGGAGCTCCCTCTTGGGCTGTGTGCTGGCCAGGATGAGGAAGATGACAAGAGCCAACATTTCTTGACATTTATTGTTCTCAGGGCTTTACAGGCATTCTCTCATCTAAGTTATGAACTATTAAGTCTGAAATGTTATCCCCATTTTACAGATGAAGAGACTGAGACTTATATTGGTTAAGTAATTTGTCTAAGCTTATATCGCTAGTACATGTCAGAAGTGTCAGAGCCAGGACTCAAACATAGGTCTGCCTGAGTCTGAAAGTGCAACTCATTCTAAGGCTGCTATCCAGGACCCTGCCTCATGTTGATGTCCTTTTCCACTCCCAGGATTCCTGAGTAATGGGGTGTTGGCATCAGTAGTCAAGAACAGATGAGATACAAGAAGATCTATATTTACACAAAAGATAAACTAAGGATGATCATTTCCATGAAAAGATTTAACATAGTGGTACTTTAGGGAGAAAGCTCCCCAGGAAGACACACTGTTGTTCAGAGATTCACATCACAGAGTTTTTTCAAGCCCACAGAGCAAATCATGATGGGATTTTAGCATTGGCCTAAGGCACAGTATTTGTACCCTGAAGCCGCCTTGAAATTGATGCTACATTTATATGAGTTGTTTTGCTTTTCTGTGATAATGCAGTAAAATCATTCTGGCATTCTTATAGATTTTCCTTGTACAGTCTACAGTTTAGGTTTCCCAGAACATTTATGTATTTTATACAAAAAATTTATCTTCTTTTATCTTCTTTAAACAAATAAATGCCTTATGATGCTTATAAAAGTAGGACATCAAGTTTTACCTACGTAAGGAGCAGAAGCAAGAAGAAATACAATCCTGCAGCCTGTAGAACAAAAAACACATTCATAGGAAGACAGACAAGATAAAAAGGCAGAGGGCTATGCATTAGATGAAGGAACAAGATAAAACACCAGAAAAACAACTAAGTGAAGTGGAGATTGGCAACCTTCCAGAAAAAGAACTCAGAAAAATGATAGTGAAGATGATCCAGAACCTCAGAAAGAGAATGGAGGCAAAGATCGAGAAGATGCAAGAAATGTTTAACAAAGACCTAAAAGAATTAAAGAATAAACAAACAGAAATAAACAATACAAAAACTGACATGAAAAATGTACTAGAAGGAATCAATAGCAGAATAACTGAGACAGAAGAACTGATAAGTGACCTGGAAGACAGAATGGTGGAATTCACTGCTGCAGAACAGAATAAAGAAAAAAGAATGAAAAGAAATGAAGACAGCCTAAGAGACCTCTGGGACAACATTAAACATAACAACATTTGCATTATAGGGGTACCAGAGGGAGAAGAGAGAGAAAAAGGACCCAAGAAAATATTTGAAGAGATTATAGTCGAAAAATTCCCTAACATGGGAAAGGAAATAGCCACCCAAGTCCAGGAAGTGCAGAGAGTCCCACACAGGTTAAACCCAAGGAGAAACATGCCAAGACACACAGTGATCAAATTGGCAAAAATTAAAGACAAAGAAAAATTACTGAAAGCACCAAGGGAAAAATGACAAATAACATACAAGGGAACTCCCATAAGGTTAACAGCTGATTTCTCAGCAGAAACTCTACAAGCCAGAAGGGAGTGGCATGACATATTTAAAGTGATGAAAGGGAAGAACCTACAACCTAGATTACTCTACCTGACAAGGATCTCATTCAGATTTGATGGAGAAATCAAAAGCTTTACACACAAGCAAAAGCAAAGAGAATTCAGCACCACCAAACCAGCTCTACAACAAAAGTTAAAGGGACTTTTCTAACTGGGAAACACAAGACAAGAAAAGGACCTACAGGGCTTCCCTGGTGGCACAGTGGTTAAGAGTCCGCCTGCCAATGCAAGGGACATGGGTTCATGCCCCAGTCCAGGAAGATCCCACATGCCGCGGAGCTGCTGCACCTGTGAGCCACGGTCGCTAAGCCTGTGCGTCTGGAGCCTGTGCTCCACAACGGGAGAGGCCCACGTACCGTAAAAAAAAAAAAAAAGAAAAAGAAAGGACCTACAGAAACAAACCCAAAATAATTAAGAAAATGGTAACAGGAACATACATATCGATAATTACCTTAAACATGAATGGATTAAATGCTCCAACCAAAAGACACAGGCTTGCTGAATGGATACAAAAACAAGACCCATATATATACTGTCTACAAGAGACCCACTTCAGTCCTAGGGACACAAACAGACTCAAAGTGAGGGGATGGAAAAAGATATTCCATGCAAATGGAAATCAAAAGAAAGCTGGAGTAGCTATACTCATATCAGATAAAATAGACTTTAAAATAAAGAACATTACAAGAGACAAGGAAGGACACTACATAATGATCAAGGGATCAATCCAAGAAGAAGATATAACAATTATAAATATATATGCACCCAACATAGGAGCACCAAATACATAAGGCAACTGCTAACAGCTATAAAAGAGGAAATTGACAGTAACACAGTAATAGTGGGGGACTTTAACACCTCACTTACACCAATGGACAGATCATCCAAACAGAAAATTACTAAGGAAACAAAAGCTTTAAATGACACAATAGAGCAGATAGATTTAATTGATATTTATAGGACATTCCATCCAAAAACAACAGATTGCACTTTCTTCTCAAGTGCACACGGAACATTCTCTAGGATAGATCATATCTTGGGTCACAAATCAAGCCTCAGTAAATTAAAGAAAATTGAAATCATGTCAAGCATCTTTTCTGACCACAATGCTATGAGATTAGAAATCAATTACAGGGAAAAAAATGTAAAAAACACAAAGACATGGAGGCTAAACAATACTTTACTAAATAATTGAGAGATCACTGAAGAAATCAAAGAGGAAATCAAAAAATACCTAGAGACAAATGACAATGAAAACATGATGATCCAAAACATATGGGATGCAATAAAAGCAGTTCTAAGAGAGGAGTTTATAGCAATAAAAGCCTACCTCAAGAAACAAGGAAAATCTCAAATGAACAACCTAACCTTACACCTAAAGGAACTAGAGAAAGAAGAACAAACAAAATCCCAAGTTAGTAGAAGGAAAGAAATCATAAAGATTAGAGCAGAAATAAATGAAATAGAAACAAAGAAAACTATAGCAGAGATCTATAAACCTAAAATTTTGTTCTTTGAGAAGATAAACAAAATTGTTAAACCATTAGCCAGACTCATGAAGAAAAAGAGGGAGAGGACTCAAATCAATAAAATTAGAAATGATAAAGGAGAAGTTACAACAGACACCACAGAAGTACAAAGCCTCCTAAGAGACTACTACAGGCAAGTCTATGCCAATAAAATGGACAACCTGGAAGAAATGGAAAAATTCTTAAAAAGGTATAAACTTCCAACACTGAACCAGGAAGAAACAGAAAATATGAACAGAACAATCACAAGTAATGAAATTGAAACTGTGATTAAAAATCTTCTAACAAACAGAAGTCCAGGACCAGATGGCTTCACAGGTGAATTCTATCAAACATTTAGAGAAGAGCTAACACCTATCCTTCTCAAACTCTTCCAAAAAATTGCAGAGGAAGGAACACTCCCAAACTCATTCTATGAGGCCACCATCACCCTGATACCTATACCAGAGAAAAATACTACAAAAAAAGAAAATTACAAAACAATATCACTGATGAATATAGACGCAAAAATGCTCAACAAAATACTAGCAAACAGAATCCAACAACACATTACAAGGATCATACACCCTGATCAAGTGGGATTTATCCGAGGGATGCAAGGATTCTTCAATGTATGCAAATCAATCAATGTGATACACCATATTAACAAAGTGAAGAATAAAAAACATATGATCATCTCAATAGAGGCAGAAAAAGCTTTTGACAAAATTCAACATGCATTTATGATAAAAACTCTCCAGGAAGTGGGCACAGAGGGAACTTTCCTCAACATAATAAAGGCCATGTATGACAAACCCACAGCAAACATGATTCTCAATGGTGAAAAACTGAAAGCATTTCCTCTAAAATCAGGAACAAGACAAGGATGTCCACTCTCACCAGTATTATTCAACATAGTTTTGGAAGTCCTAGCCATGGCAATCAGAGAAGAAAAAGAAATAATAGGAATACAAATTGGAAAAGAAGAAGTAAACCTGTCACTGTTTGCAGATGACATGATACTATACATAGAGAATCCTAAAGATGCCACCAGAAAACTACTAGAGCTAATCAATGAATTTGGTAAAGTTGCAGGATACAAAATTAATGCACAGAAATCTCTTGCATTCCTATACACTAATGATGAAAAATCTGAAAGAGAAATTAAGGAAACACTCCAATTTACCATTGCAACAAAAAGAATAAAATACCTAGGAATAAACCTACTTAGGGAGACAAAAGACCTGTATACATAAAATGATAAGATACTGATGAAAGAAATTAAAGATGATACCAACAGATGGAGAGATATACCATGGTCTTGGATGGGAAGAATCAATATTGTGAAAATGACTATACTACCCAAAGCAATCTACAGATTCAATGCAATTCCTATCAAATTACCAATGGCATTTTTTACAGACCTAGAACAAAAACTCTTAAAATTTGTATGGAGACACAAAAGACCCCAAATAGCCAAAGCAGTGCTGAGGGAAAAAACGTAGCTGGAGGAATCAGACTCCCTGACTTCAGACTATACTACAAAGCTACAGTAATCAAGACAATATGGTACTGGTCCAAAAACAGAGATATAGATCAATGGAACAGGATAGAAATCCCAGAGATAAACCTATGTACCTATGGTCAACTAATCTACGACAAAGGAAGCAAGGATATACAATGGAGAAAAGACAGTCTCTTCAATAAGTGGTGCTGGGAAAATTGGACAGCTACGTGTAAAAGAATGAAATTAGAACTCTCCCTAAGACCATACACAAAAATAAACTCAAAATGTATTAGAGACCTAAATGTAAGACCAGACACTTTAAAACTCTTAGAGGAAATCATACGAAAAACACTCTTTGACATAAATACAGCAAAATCTTTTTCGATCCACCTCCTAGAAGAATGGAAATAAAAACAAAAATAAACAAGTGGGACCTAATGAAACTTAAAAACTTTTGCAAAGCAAAGGAAACTACAAACAAGATGAAGAGACAAGCCTCAGAATGGGAGAAAATATTTGCAATCGAGTCAATGGACAAAGGATTAATCGCCAAAGTATATAAATAGCTCTTGCAGCTCAATATTAAAAAAATAAACAACCCAATCCAAAAATGGGCAGAAGACCTAAATAGACATTTCTCCAAAGAAGATATACAGATTGTGAAGAAACACATGAAAGAATGCTCAACATCACTAATTATTAGAGAAGTGCAAATCAAAACTACAATGAGGTATCACATCTGACCAGTTGGAATGGGCATCATCAGAAAATCTACTAACAACAAATGCTGGAGAGGGTGTGGAGAAAAGGGAACCCTCTTGCACTGTTGGTGGGAATGTAAATGGATACAGCCACTATGGAGAACAGTATGGAGGTTCCTTAAAAATCAAAAAATAGAATTACCATATGATCCAGCAATCCCACTACTGGGCATATAATCAGAGAAAACCGTAATTCAAAAAGACACATGCACCCTGATGTTCATTGCAGCACTATTTACAATAGCCAGGTCATGGAAGCAACCTAAATGCCCATCGACAGACAAACGGATAAAGAAGATGTGGTACATATATACAATGGAATATTACTCAGCCTTAAACAGGAATGAAATTGGGTCATTTGCAGAGACGTGGATGGATCTAGAGTCTGTCATACAGAATGAAGTAAGTCAGAAAGCGAAAAACAAATATCATATATTAACGCATATATGTGGAACCTACAAAAATGGTACAGATGCAAAAACTGAGACACAGATGTAGAGAACAAATGTATGGACAACAAGGGCCGAATGCGGTGGAGGGGGGTGGTGGTGCTGTGATGAATTGGGAGATTGGGATTGACATGTATACTCTAATATGTATAAAATGGATAATTAATAAGAACTTGCTGTATAAAAAAATAAAATAAAATTTATAAAAATGTTTTACCTAATTAAGTAGTTACTATTTTTTTTTTTGCATGTGGCTTTATAACTCTATGACTCAGTTGCCTGCATTTTACTTCTGTAACTTGGCCACTTAAATTATTAAAAAAGATGATTTTGGAGCCCTACTATGTACTTCTTTTTTTTTTTTTTTTGGCCACAGAATTGTTTAATTTTAATAGCAGCTCAGGTGTCAATTAACAGTAAAGGACTGAGTGACTTAGAGCACTGCGTGCAATGCTCTAAAAATATTTGAGTTTGAGTGAAAAGAAACACAATAAAAACCGAGTTCCAGCCGATCCAGCTGCCCAACCAGCTTTAGGAACCAGTAATTCATATCTGAAAGGGCTGGGGTTTGAAAAGTCTGTGTTCGTCAACTTTGAAAAAACGTTTTGCCATGGCTTCATGGGAGCCTCCAGATGGTGCACAGAAGAAGTAGGCAGAGCCCACAGAGGTTCAGAAAAGTAATCTCGCTAACTCAACACAGCACCTAACAGCCGCTTTCTGAGGGCTCACCCCACAGGGACCGCCGCAAAGCAGTAGTTCTCAACCAGAGACGGTTTTGTCCCCAACTCCCCTCCCTGAGGACATCTGGCAATATCTGGAGACGTTTTTGATTGTCACAAATCGGAGGGGATGCTCCTGGCATCTCATGGCGAGGGCTGGGTATGCTGCTAACCGTCCTACGATGCACAGGGCAGCATACCCCAACCCAACCATGACAAAGAACGATCCAGCCACAGGTGTCAGTACTGCTGAGGCTGAGAAGCGCCAGTCCTAACGTCACGCGAATCCCCCTGGGCATCCACTCTCTTGAGTCCCTCTGAGTATCTCACTCAGTAGGCCCTGTCCCTGGTGGTGGTGGGGCGGGGCGGGGTTTATACACACAGACACAAATCTTCGCAGCTTTGAAGGGGTGGTGGAGGGGCGCCAGCAATGCCTGATGCCCACTCATGAACTCTCCCCCACACCCCGCCCCGCAATGCCAGGCACCCAGGGATGCTGAGTTCAAGTACTCTTTTTAGAGAGCCTTCCAAATTTTTAAAAATCCTTCTAAGTAAAAGAAACCCCACTCGAAAGAACCTTCAGCACTTATTACCTCATTTAAACTTCACAGCCATCCAGTCGGGTCGGGACTCAGGATCACCATGAGACAGAGGAGGAGACTGGGGTACACAACGAGGTTTAGGTAACTTTTCCAAGGTGACACAGCCCTTGAGAGGCAGAGCCGCAGGCCCGGGCCCTCGGGGTTCCGAGGCCACCGTGGAACTGCGCGGTGGGGGTCCCAGACGATGGGGGAGGGGGGCGTTCCGATCCCAGGCCGGCTTCCATCCGGCTCGCACCTCCTCCGCTGCTGCCACCCTTCCCTGGCTGGGAGGTGAAGGCATCCAAGGCGACCCTCTAGCACGGCCCTCACCAGGGAGGGCGGCCCTCGGGGGCAGAGGCGGGGCCTGGGACGTGGAGCAGACACGTGGCGTGGGGCAGAGGCAGCTCCTCCCACTGGCCGCCGCGGCTGTGCAGAGAGGGCTCTGCCCAGCCTCTCGCGCCGCGCGGGTTTCAGCTGGTGCCGGTCAGGCGGGCCAGGTCCTATTCCTCCACAACCACGCTCACCTTCGAACGTGGCCAGCAGCACCTGTAGGAGCTACTGGTTCATGAAGCAAGTCAGCTCCAAGGCCCATCACCTGTGCATTTAGGGTCCCCCAACCTTGCCCGCTCACAGCATCCGCCAGGAGCCTCTCTGTGCCCCTCGGAGGCCAGCAGCCAGCCAATACCTAGAAATCAATGAGTAATGGCGAGTCCCTGAGTTTTCCTTATTTTTTCCTCCATTAAACCGCTCCTCGGTTCCCTCAGTCTGTCTCTGCTTTTGTTTCACAGCAAGAGGCTGCTTGTGGACTAGGCGGGCTAGCGGTCCTGCAGGGACCAACCTCACTCTCCTCCTCTGGCTGAGACTGATGCCAGACTTGGACATTCATGCCCCAGGGCTCGTCCCGTGTCTTCATTTCCTGGTGGTCACACTTTAGTCTGATCCACAGATTCCTGTTGAAAACTACCCAGCAGGGCACCTTTGCCTCCAGAGGCCTTGAGTCAAGCTGTGGGACCATGTCTAAATGTATCCCTCTAACCAGCGCCCCCTCCCAGCTCTCCTATTTTGGCTCACAGCACTGTATCCTGCATCTGGTCCTTTAAGATCTGAAATTGCCCCTGGACCATCCCTCTCCAGCAGCCTCCTCATTCCCCCAACGTCCTCTCTGCTCAGAACCGCCTCCCAACTACTATGTACTTTTTTTTTTTTTTGCAGTACGCGGGCCTCTCACTGTTGTGGCCTCTCCACACACGCTCCGGACGCGCAGGCTCAGCGGCCATGGCTCATGGGCCTAGCAGCTCCACGGCATGTGGGATCTTCCTGGACTGGGGCACAAACCCGTGTCCCCTGCATCAGCAGGTGGACTCTCAACCACTGCACCACCAGGGAAGCCCTACTATGTACTTCTTATGTTACCTTATTTCATCCTCACAAAAACCCCATTTTACAAATGGGATTTGACAGATGGGAGCCCTGAGACTCAGAGCCCAGTAGTGACCTGGCACAAGGTGATATCAGCAGCTGGGATTCCAACTCAGAACTCAAACCTTGCACCGAGAACAGTGTATTTTATCACATCAGAGCTCCGTTCCCTGTTTTCCAATGGATGCATCTCACCTTATTTCTCAATGACTTATGGCACCTTTAAAAAAACAATTATGTTAATACAAATCAGATTCTACTTTATTATGTTGTTGATGTTTTCAGCATTTATCTCCAACATGACATTGGGCCTATCCTGCTCATTATGTGAGTTTGGTGATTATAGACAGATTGCTTAGGTTCTAGCGGAGAAAGAATTTGGAGGTGGAAGGCTTCAGGACAGCTCAGGTCTTCAGTCCCTCCCATCCCCATAATTATCCCTCTGAGTAATTGCTTTGTGCCCTTTGGTGGAGGCAAACAATAGCCACATTTAAATAAGCTTTTTGTGTAAATGATGGTGGGATTTTTTTTTTTTAAAGGTTTATTTTTAACTTTCAGTTTTTGAAAAGAACACAGTTAAGAAGATTGACTAAAACTGCGGCCTGTGTTCAACCGAACTGAAAATCTACCCAACTGGATAATTTCTTTAAAATCATGTCAAAACTCTTGCCCTTTCTCTCTCCCTTTCAGAGTGCCCAGGATCCAAAGTTCTGTGGGCAATGGCCTCAGATGCAGATGCTGAGGAAGTGGCCAAGCCCGAGGATATCAAGGCGGCTCCTTTCCAGCTCCTTTCAAGGCTCCCTCCTGTGCTGCCAGCATTCAGTGGGGACCTTCGTTGAATACTGGGGCAATTTGATATGTTATTTGGCAAACAATACAATAGAATGTGCAAATGAACAGCACCTTCCTCTCCATTTTAAGAGTTGCTGGGTAACTGTTTTCTCTTTTGCACGTAAACTTGACGTCAATGCAGTTTTGCTGAGTTTGCTTGACTGATTAATGATACATCTTAACGAAGCCAGACTTGTGCATATAATCCCTATATAGACCACTTCACTCTCTTTTTTCTCTGCTGACTGATTGCTCTCCTGAATCTCACAAATCTAGGGCCTTGATCACCAGGCTGGCTAGTCGAGACACTCTCGGAGGGTATTTGCTATTCCATCTCTCTCACTGATTAAGTAGCACGATTTATCTGTCTACCCAACAATGAGTCTTTCTTTGAATCTGAATAGCGCATAGCTTCAGAAGCAATTTCAGTGCTAATCTAAATCTCTGCGAAATGTACTGAAATTGTCATCCTAACTGAAATGCAAAGTGTACAATGTTCTATGCCCACAACCCTGAGTCAGTAATTGCACACATAACCTTGAGATTGCATTGATTGCAAAGGCTGCCTTTATTTTTCATGGAACCCTGCCATTTGGGGAGGGGACTTTGGACTTTGAGAACACAGGCACTCTTTGCCCCCTGGAGTGCCTTGGTTTGATTTCTGGCCGAACCTCTTTGTTAGCTATGAAAACTTGGGCAAGTCTTCACTTTTTCAAAGCCTATATTCATTATCTAGAAAATGGGATAAGTAGTCAGAACCTACCTTATAAGGCTGTGTTAAGTACAAAACAAGATAATCCATGTAAAAGCACTCAGCACAGTGTCTTGTAAATAACAAATACTCAAGTAAATGTGAATGATGATTAACATGTTAATTTTCATCTTATGTAAGGGAAAATGAGGATGTGCTAGATGAAACAATGACCAAATCATCTTTTGATGCTAGGTCTGGATTCATGAAATATTGAAATAGATTCTGTGTAAAGGTTAACTTTCTGCTGTTGAGAGGCAGTTGAGATCATTGGTTAAATAACACATTTAATGTATGAGGAACAGATGCAAAAGAAGAGCCAGAATTATTACATTTTCATTTTTATTTTAAAACTTTTAGCAAGAACCACCACACCAGTCAGTCTTCATAGTCTTTCGTGGCAACAGAACACAGGTAAAGATTCCTTGGTTCATCATGGATCATTGATCAACTAGAGTCTCATGGTGAGTCACTTGTTCAGAACCAGTTTTCCCACTGCAAAAATGGGATAAGAAATCTTAGTTCACTGGGTTCTCATTAGGAATGAGTAAGATAATGCATGTGAAAACACTTCCTAATCCACAAAATGCTTTAAAAAGTAGAGTATTATTATTATTATTATTTGTGGCTAAAAAGTTTAATAAGAAAGCTATATAATTCTTGAAAACAATTTGAGTGAATGCTACAGGCCATTGTAGGCTCAGCTCTTCTTTTCCTGGATCCATATTATTGATCCCCTGCTGGACAGATGGCATTGGATGAAGTGGGCCTGCTCCAAAATCTTACTCATGGCATGTCCACTATTCTACTCCCTGCCCTCATAGACCACCTATGACAGAACTACTCATAGGCTAGGAAAGAACTAATTCCTCCCTTTGAATATCTTGTGTTTTTTCAGGAAAGAAGTCTCTCGCCTTAAGGAACTGAAATCCATTTCTTGAGATGGAAGTAATATACCTTGTTGGAAATTAAATTATTTGCAAAGAATGCCTTACTAAAATAAAAACCCACAAACAAACCCCCCCCCCCACTGAATCAGTTGGTATTATTCCTGCAAATTCATTAATGAAAAAGAGCTGCCCCTCTATTAGGCAGTATGGGTGAGAGTCCTCAGGTCACTTGTTTGTGATAGTGGGTAAAGCTCTGTTACACACCTTTAGCTGGAAAAGATCTTCCATCTACTGAGGCCTGGAGCATGTTAAACCTCCTATTTTCATATCTAGTTTCATCTCTTGCCATATGTCAGCTTTTATTTGATGTTTAGCCAGACAATATTATTTTCCTTTTAGTCTCTGTAGTGGTCTTTGCATACTCATACCTTGGGGCCTTTGCACATGTTATTTCTATGTCTTGAACAAATCTCTCTCTCTCCCCGCTATCATTGCATGTGACTATAGCCTACTCTATAGTGATTTATAGCACTTGTAAATTTATCCATCTGTCTATCTGTCTCCTTCACCAGATTGTATGTCTAAAGAGAAGGACCATTTTACCACTGTATAATCCCCACTGTATTCCTTTTGCTCTGCCAAGTTCCTTGTTCATTTTAGATGTTCAGTAAGTATTTGCAGAATGAAAAAGTAAATGAAGATGTGCCGATACTTTTATTTTCAACATTATCATCTCTTTTGGATTTTTTTTTAATCGGTAAGGGTGTAAAATCCTTATGTAGTATGTAAAGGCCTAGGATCCTTAAGCCCTCTGTCAATGATAAGATAAAACAATGAGGATTCCTTATTTAAATCTGAGCAAAGACTCAGTCATGGGCAAAGTTGCTTTTCTTGTTCAGCAAAGTAACACCTTAAAGATATAATGAAAAATGGAAGAAATTATGGAAAATGTTGGATTTCTATGAGGAAAAGGAAGATTTGTCGTTGGAAAAAGCCCTAGCTAAATGAAGGGAATTGAAGTCCTAGCATTGGGATAGCTAATTGGTGAGAATTACTTTCCATGTGTGGAGTGATTGTCAGTTGAGGAAGACCAGCTGAAGTAGGAAATGCTCTACCTTGAGGGATTCAGGGCAAGGTTCAGGCACCTAAGGAGTCTTCTTTTTAACTGAGGGCACAGCCCTGGGTAGCAGGCAGTCACCTGTAATTGTTTTTAATACTCCTTGGGGCTTCCCTGGTGGCACAGTGGTTGAGAATCTGCCTGCTAATGCAGGGGACACGGGTTCGAGCCCTGGTCCGGGAAGATCCCACATGCCACGAAGCCACTACGCCCGTGAGCCAGAACTGCTGAGCCTGCGCGTCTGGAGCCTGTGCTCCGCAACAAGAGAGGCCGTGATAGTGAGAGGCTCGCACACCGCAATGAGGAGTGGCCCCCGCTTGAGGAAGCCCTCGCACAGAAACGAAGACCCAACACAGCCCAAAGTAAGTAAGTAAATAAATAAATACTCCTGTTCTCTGTTTTTTTTTTTTTTTTCCTGTACGCGGGCCTTTCACTGCTGTGGCCTCTCCCGTTGCGGAGCACAGGCTCCGGACGCGCAGGCTCAGCGGCCATGGCTCACGGGCCTAGCCGGGCCGCGGCACGTGGGGGCTTCCCGGACCGGGGCACGAACCCGTGTCCCCTGCATCGGCAGGCGGACTCTCAACCACTGCGCCATCAGGGAAGCCCCTGTTCTCTGTTTTGAACTGGAGTGCTCCCAAGGGCAGGGACTTGTCTCAACATCTCTGAATCCTAAAGAACTTGCACAGAGCCTCACACAGGGCAGGATCTTAGTGAAGAATATTTTTGTATGAGTAGCAATAAGTTGGAATTAGACATGACTACATACTTTAGATGTGTCGGTGTATGTATGTCCATAAGTACATTCTGATGTACTTATGAGGAAAAGATGGCTGGCTGCTTGCAACTGGCAGTTCGGACAATAAGTCCTTCTTCTAGCATCCAATAGGGCGGGTAATCAGTAGAAATCTAGTAAGGCCTGAGTTCCAATGCTGCTTCTGTTGCTTATTAACTGCATGACCTAAGTCAAGTCATCATGACCCCCAGTGTCTTCATTTTTCAAAAGAGCCTAACGATACTACTTATATAGTAGGATGGCTATAAAGAATAACAGTGCTTAGCATTGTACTGGCACATAGCATGCACTCAATAAATATTAGCAATAATAACAATAGCTAACATTTTTGGGGTAATATTTTATATGTGTGTATGTATGTATATGTGTGCGTGGATGTATATATACATATGTGTGTGTATTTATATATGTATGTATGTATTTATGTGTGTATATATGTATATCTATTTGTACATATATATAAATCATATTGTCAAAACAGGACTGAGAGAAAGGTACAGCGAATTAATATTCATGTTTATAGACAAAGAAAGTAACAAAGAGATATTAAATACCTTGCCAGCTCCAGGATTTGAACCTCTGAGTCTGCCACTGTAAACTCATGCTTTCTATTGCCTCTTTGCCATCAGTATTACTGGTTTTAAAAGGGTATGGGATAGAGGAGAGTGGTGAGTCTTTGACCAGATGCACTGATTTCGTTAGGTTTGGCATGTGGCAGTGTAGTTACCCAGCCATACTGATCAGCAAAACTTTTTCCCACTCAAGCATGACCTTTTGCATCTATCTGCATATACTCTAGAGGGCCTGGAAATTCTCTGTTGAATTATTGCAGTTATTCCAGTAAGCCGCCGAACTGAAAGTGAATAAAGCCACAAAAGGGAAGAGGTGTAAAACTATCTTGGGCTCAGGTATACCTCACTGGTTAGGCTCTCAGGGGTGGCCCCATACAGTGATTTATGCTGCTGTGTTTATGATACTAATTTCAGGTAAAGTTTATCATAATGTAGTTTCCTTAGTGAAAACCAAATCATAGGCAAGGATATCTTACGAGTTAAGAAAAGTTTGCCGTAATGAAATATTGGGAAATAGGAAGGGGAAGAAAAAGATTAAGCAAGGGGTATTTCACCTGTGGGATGGCAAATATTTGTTTTTACTAGATTAACTATTAGTATCGTGATTAGAGCTGTGGATCAGTCGACTTCTGCTTCTTCTGAAAGTGGCCTAATCTTGGAGTCAGCCAGTCCCTTTAGCTCCTAGACCCTCCAATTCTCACTTAGTTAAATGGAAGCAAGAATTATCAGCAGAGAACACTTACTATGCATGTGGAGGGATAAATAGCTGGTCAGTCTCCAAAGGCCATGTTGGCAGCTCTCTGCTACCTCATTTCTCCCCCAGCTGCTTCCCAGAAGAAGTTACTGGGATTTGTGGATATGTGAAAGGGGAGATTGAATGGGGTACGGGAAAGAAGAGAGGGGAGGGAAGTCTGAAATGTGACAATGAGAGTGGCTTACAGGGCAGCTACTTATAACTCGTACATCCACATCAACCAGAATGAATTCAAGAGTTGAGGTTGGGAGGAAAGTGTGGGCTTGGTGGAAAATGCTTAGGGGGAGAGTGAGGTTAACACTGGCCACAGGTTCTTCCTGTTGAACCTAAAAAGCTGTATTCAATTAGTTAGACACCAACATACCTACCCAGTACAGACTCATGGGCTCTGCATTTCAGTTCCTTAACGATTAAAGCTCCCGGCAGAGATGTAGATGGGCACCTACACTAAGACAACTACGAGGAAACCATGACAACAGAAGGAGGCAATGGCAAAGAAAATACTAAATGGTGTAGGCAGCCAGAAAAGAAGCTCTGGAGTCCTTGAACTGTCCACTGAAAGTTGGAATGTGGCATTTCTGCCCAGAGCCCTCCAGCTCATGTGGGTCATAGCCCTGAGAATAGATGTGACTGGGCCAAGAAAGAAAAAGAAGTGCTAAATGTAGAAGGACATTATCAGACCAGTTTGATGAGTAATATTTGCCTAGTGCTTTGACGCTTTTGAAAGAAACATGAAATCAAAGGGTAAATGATTAGGACAGTACACAAAGCAGGTAGCTGCCTACCATGACTTTAAGATAATCCCAGATCTATGCTCCTACGTAAGAAGAAAAAGTAGCCTATTGAAAAGACTTTCGTAATTTATTTAGAAAGGATCTCATGTTCTAAGGAAAGGACGGCTTTCTCTTTGTTAGAGGCGAGCAAACACTCAAGTTCGAGGCCATGAGAACAGATGTAATTAATAGAATGCTAACTCATTATTCCTGACATCAAATCTCCCGGATGCCTGAGTGTGAGAAAGGAAAAGCCACTCAGGTGAGAAACTGTGGCTTATTAGCACAAGGAGAAAACCACTATCATTTCTGCTCTCTGCTTTACATTCATATAACAATGAATAGTTTATAATACAATTTTTATTGAAGTTGACAGCTCTGAATACCACAAAATGAAAATGAATGGATATTAATATCCCCATCTGTAGATTAAAAAACTGGGACTTGGGTTCAAATGCTCAGAATGAGTGTTTCACCTCCTCTACTCCCTCCAAATCTGGCCTTATCCTCTCATGTTACAATTGCTTGACATTCTTGATAAAATGGAAATAAGCAGACTGACCACCAGTGGGTCTGCCCGTTACCTCCAGGCTGTGTCCTCATAGGCTCCCTGCTTGTCTGGGGGGATGCACAGATAGTCATATTATGGGTTTTATGGCATGTACATTACTGGTGATTATATAATAACTGACAAGAGTTGAGCAGTTACTGGCACAGTAAGAACACTGTGCTAAGAACTTTTCTTGTATTATCCTCTCAATAACCTCTGAAATCAGTATTATTATAACTCACTTCACAGATGAGGACACAGACACAAATAGGAAGCAACTTTCCCAAGGTCACACAGTAAGTGTAAACCCATCTAGATCTGTACTCATAGACTTAATAATTAATACTTTGTCATTAACTTTGTTGTCAATGACATTCCTGAGTCTAAATGAAGTTAGAGGAACAATTAATGCAGTGGAAAAGGGCACAAACTCAGAGTCAGGTGCCATGAGTTCTTGTCCCAACTCTGTGACATTAGCTACGTACCTTATTCTCAATTTCCTCATCTGCAAAATGAAGGTTAGATTCTGCATAATCTCCCTGGTTCCTTGCATATCTAAAAGGGTATATTTGACTAAAGACTCTGCTCGATTAGATCAAGTGTCTTCATTCCCTAAACAACAGTCTGAAGACTCTCTCTGGGCTTCTGAAACTCTGAAAAGCTATCCTAATTACCTTAGAAGAACCAAATGTATAAGAACTATTTTATTTAGTGCTTGAGCTCTGCAAGGCTCCTAAGAATGCTGGTAACTAAACTTTTCGTGCTGCTGCATGGGTTTACATTGACTTTGACATCCAGTGTCCAATGACTCCTCATGCCAATTCTGAGAGGTGGGTGGGAGATGTTGGCTCACTGCAGCAAGGGAGGGTATCACCACCATTCAGACACCCCTCCTTCAATGGCTTTTGGCAGTTTAAAAATCACTTCCACAGATCATAACACCCTCTGAGGTAGGTGCTAAGCATTCTCATTTTATAGATGAAGGAATTAAACCCCAGAAAGTGGTATGTCTTGACTAAACTCTAAATACTTATAAGTAAAGACCTGGGTCCTAAACCTCATCTTCTGACTCTAAATCTAAATGCATTTCCATTGCCTCTTGTAAGGAAGGCAGGGCTCTACAGTGGCAGGTAAGACTCATGACTCCACTCTTTACCATCCATGTGATCTTGGGTAAGTCAACCAAACTTTTTGCATCTCACCTTGTAGCCAAATTTGGGGTCTGGCTGCTCACCACTCAAGAGCCAATAAAGAGGCGAGGTTGGTGGAAAGGAAAGTTTGCTTTATTTTGGATGATGGCAACTGGTGGGGAGGGTGTATTCCTGTCCAAAGGCAGACTCCCCCACAACCACCCAACTGACAATCAGTGGGCAAGTCTATACAAAGGGAGGGGGCTACATGCAGAAACAGCACAGTCAGCTCTGACAGTCATCTTGAAATTGGTCATCTGTGGTCTGATCAACAGCATCTTGGTTGTTTTAGGTACAGTTAATCTTCAGTTCCAGGGTCGGTTTGTTCCCATTTCCTTGAGGCCAGTTCTCAGAATTGTGGCAGCTTATATCTTGGCTATTCCAAATTTGGGGTCTGGCTGCTCACCACTCAAGAGCCAATAAAGAGGCGAGGTTGGTGGAAAGGAAAGTTTGCTTTATTTTGGATGCTGGCAACTGGTGGGGAGGGTGTACTCCTGTCCAAAGGCAGACTCCCCCACAACCACCCAACTGACAATCAGTGGGCAAGTCTATACAAAGGGAGGGGGCTACATGCAGAAACAGCACAGTCAGCTCTGACAGTCATCTTGAAATTGGTCATCTGTGGTCTGATCAACAGCATCTTGGTTGTTTTAGGTACAGTTAATCTTCAGTTCCAGGGTCGGTTTGTTCCCATTTCCTTGAGGCCAGTTCTCAGAATTGTGGCAGCTTATATCTTGGCTATAGTCTGGTCATCATGTAGTTAACTTCTTCCGCCTGGTGGGAGTTTCAGTATCTATAAAACAGCTCACAGGATATGGCTCAGAATATTATCTGTAGCCCTTGAGAAGGAACTAAAGGTCCTTGACTGTGCTTAATGACTAAACTATTATTATTTGGTCTCCTTCGACTTCCTTTGTTTCTGCATTTTCTCACTTCTCTGATGAAACTTATTCTTTGGCTAAATTTTTTCCACAGGCAAAAGGCAGGCAGAGGACATGGGGGAGAAGGACCATAGGGTCCTGTAAGGTTTCAATCTGTGAAATAGGTTAATAATACTTACCATGCAATGGTAACGGCTCAAAACTGACACATTCAAAATTACCTAGTAGAGCAGCTAGCACAAAGTAGATACTCAAAATCACTCTTGTTTCCATTTCTCCATGTTTGAAAACCTAGTATTTTCTTTCTATTTTTTTTTTTGTGAAAACCTAGTGTTTTCTTATGCTTCCAGAAAGTCTACAGTTTTGTCCTTACTGTCTAACTATTGGATTGGCCAAAAAGTTCGTTCGGGTTTTTCCATAAGATGTAACATCTTTTCTTATGGAAAATCCTGAACGAACTTTTTTGCCAACCCAATAATTAATATACAAATGAAGAACCAATATTTTAAAGTTTTCCTGTATAAATGATTTTCTTGTCAGTGAAGAGCAAAGAAGAAGGTAGATTAGAAATCTGAAAAATTGTCAGTTTAATACATCAGGATAATCTAGGGCTACAGAGTCACAGATTTCTTGCTCTAAGTCTCTTCATTCTCTTAGCTTCTAAATCTCATTTTCCATCTTTCAAACTCATCTTTAAAAAGTGAACTCACAAATGATATAATGTATTAGTCAAGCTGCTCTCTTAGGCATTAAGTTGAGAAATGGAAACTCTAATGGAAACTCAAGCATTGGAAAACGTATCCTCAGCATATACAGTTGCGTCCTTGGTGAAATATTTACCCATTCTCAATTTACAGTGTAATAAGCAAAAGACTAGTGCTCAAAGAGAATAAACAAGTCTCCAAGCTAGATTTTTCCATTTTTTATATTATTGTTCATGCACACTTATTTAAGAACAGAACATTTTATTTTAACCATCGTTATTATTTTTCAGTTCCAGCAGTGTGGTGTCCTGCTGGTTTTCTCACCTGATTGTCACAATTGGTTTCTGGTGTTGGGGAAGGGAAGGCAAACTATCATTTATGGACCTACAGTGTGTTGAAGGCTCTTTGCATTATCACATTGAATCCATTTGACCCTGAAGAGGACTGTGCAGAGCTGCACAGTGTTGTCTGACTCCAGAGTCTGTGTTCTCCACTTCATCGTATTACCTCCAGGATCCCTTTGTGATCCTTGTCAGTACCTCTGGTGGAGCAAAGAAAACAGGAATGATTTCTTAGGAAGTGATATGAGTAATTTCAAGATCTTTTCAACCGTGACAATCCTCTCTTAAAATAGAAGAATGGAAATCCATTTGTCAGAGGAATTCTCTAGTTGAGAAGAGGCAGAAAGGTATAAAGGGAGTATGGTAGACTAGAAATAGGACCCCGGGATCTGGGTCCTGGTTTGGGATCTGGGGTAAATTCTAAACTCTTTCTGAGCCCTGATTTCCTCTTGTATTCAAACAAAGATTTGGAAACATAAATCTCTAACTTCCCTTCAAGCTCTAGGATCTCATGGTCTAAACTGAGTCTTATATGACTCTTGTTAATGGTAAAACAATTCAGGCTTAAGAACAGCTATGTTAAGTACACTAGCCTTTTAAGAGCTTAATTTTGGTTATGTATAATAATGGGTTTAACAAAAACCAGAAATGACGAAAGACGGGTAGCTGAAACCCTCATTTATCTTCTCCTGAGACAAGGGGTTTGCAGTTTGCCAGACAAAGTTTATTTTCTAGCAACATGCCAGAAAAACAGTGTGGGTTTGGTAGCACAGAAGGTACAGCCACCTGGGATTTTTTACTTCCATACTGTAATCAGATTCTCCCAGTCCCAGTGGGCATGGCCTTAGAGTGAGTTGAGTAGTGGTCATCTCCTAAGTTTAAGCTGAGAACCATACGCTACACGGTACCTCCTGCCCAGTGACTAATGAGTTGCATGAGTGGTTGTGGTTACTAGGAGGCAGAGTGGGGAATAATCCCTCAATGGCAAAGGTGTTGGATAAGGTTAGAGGTCATTCTGTAGAGGTAACTGGAAGACTGAACCTTCTTTGAAGGTTGAATAGGACCCAGATAAATAGAGAAGCGTTGGGGGCTAATAGGGTAAAATGAGATAAAGAACGTAGAGCAGCTGAGAAAAATAAATAATTTAATTTAGAACAGGCAACTCAGATACAGAGGCCTTCTGAACTAAACCCAGAATTTCTAGGCTCTAAAGAAATGTAGAGTTATGTAGACGAGTCCCAGTAGACAGATTAAAATTTTTTCAATTCCATTTCTTTACGTGGGTGACTGTGGTTCACTGACAATAAAGGTAATAACCAAATTGCTTATAAACTTGCTTTTTTCAAACTGATTTTACAGACACCACTCTGAAGAGGGTAACTTTGATACGTTCACAGGAACGTGCTTGCCTTTGACCAGTTCATTGGCATTAGGGCCTCCACAGAAAATAATGCTATTAAAAGTTTCATGTGGCAGTTGGATCTTGGATTTTTTTGGCATCAGCTGCCTCTATCAATTCATTACAAGGAAACCATGTTCTTCTTAAACTCTTTGAGCTTAAAGTACAAACTGTCCAATTGAATGAGATGTGTGGGACCATCTTCAAGTCTAGAAGCACTTTACAGTGTTCCTGAGTATATGGCATCCCATTGGGGTCATGTCATTCATCAACTGAGGATAATGACAAAAAATAGGGCTCTGATAGCTTCACTGTGGATAGGTCCAAGTACAACATCAACATCTTCCTCTGCCTGTTCACACATACCAGTCATAAAATAATTGGCATGTAAGATAGTATTTTTTCTTTAAATCTATTTATTTATTTTTGGCTGCACTGGGCCTTCGTTGCTGCGCACAGGCTTTCTCTAGTTGCGGCAAATGGGGGCTACTCTTCGCTGCTCTGTGTGGGCACAGGCTTGCACCGTGTGGAGCACGGGCTCTAGGTGCGTGGGCTTCAGTAGTTGTGGCACGTGGGCTCAATGGTTGTGGCTTGCAGGCTCTAGAGCGCAGGCTCAGCAGTTGTGGTGCATGGGCTTAGTTGCTCTGCGGCATGTGGGATCTTCCCGGGCCAGGGCTAAAACCCGTGTCCCCCGCATTGGCAGGTGGGTTCTTAACCACTGAACCACCAGGGAAGTTCAAATAGTATTTTTTTCAAACTACTCCAATATCACAAGAATGATCTCCCTATGGAAACAGTAGTAAATAAGTATTATGTAGACACTATGGGCTTTAGTTTGGAGTCTTTGTTAATGTTAACATTCTATTTTTGTCATAGCTGATTTCTTCTAACTCTAGGCCAGTTAATATTCATGCATAATCTATGCCTTTTGAATTTGACTAGCTAAGGAGAACTTCCGGAATTTTTTTTTTTTTGCCTATTTAAAAATCAAGATTTGTTATCAGTAACTTAGGGAAACTTTTCTCACAGATGTTTCCATCATATAAGATGCTAAAGTCGTATTTTAGAGCTTAAGAATTGGTCTTTGGAGCCAAAACTCTTTAGTTGTTCAAAGAATCATGAAGTTCTCCCCTCCTTCCCTTCATCTTTCAACCACAACAAAACTTAGCACGACATGTGTATACATTTTAGCAAGCAAGGCATGGGGAATTCGAGACAAATGATCTCCAAATCTCTGCCTTTAAGGAATGCAGAGTCTAAGAGAGTTAGACCTAAATAAGTAATCATGTAGGCCACATGTCAGCTGAGTTACCCTGGCCATTAAGATTCAATGAGTTTGCTTCCAGTCCTAATCTATAAGCAATGATAGCCTTCAGTCCCTCCCAATCCTTCCAAAAGAATTGTCTGGGGAGGAAGGAAAAGGGAGGAGGGGGGTGGTTAGGATGACACTTACATTCCCTCTCATCACTTCTGGCTGCATCTTGCTGTTCCATACATAACGTTCCTGCATCATATTGCCCAAGCTGTGGGACATGACCCCTTTAGCCCCTGAAAACTTCAGGCACACAAGACATTTGTTTGTATAGTGGACTTTATCGAAAGTTTGAGATGATGGAGGGCTTTTACACTGTACATTACATGTCCTCCTCTCTCTGTAAATACCCTATTTCTCCATCTTTCAGGCCCCCACCCTATTAACACAGAAGAGAGAAGCTTAACAGAATTGTAGAAAGTAAGGGATGAAATGAAGCATGAAGGATGAATAAACACTGGCCAGATTCTGGGGCACGTCACAGCAGTGAGGGAGCCTTTTCTTCCTTTAATTAGGGGGAGCCCTCCACCTTCTCCATCTCTGCTCCATGCTCTCCTATCCATGGACTCTACAATGTGTCTGCCCAGCCACGACCAGCTACTCCTGCCTCACACTTCAGTGGTACCCAAAACTGTAGAGACTGAAATTTTCTATTTTGCTTTGTCTCTTCTCTAGTACCCATAAAGGAAAGGGAGCATTATAAAGAATTATTGATATTGAATTATGTCACTTCTTTTAGAAAGCAATCATGGCTGTTTTAAGTATTATATTTTTCCCTTTTAAAATTGCAATACAGTCTAACCTAATCCAACCCTAGATCAAGGTGTTCATATGCTCTCACACAAGGGATAATGGATTCTTTACTTCCCATCCTAAGCCATGACTCTAAAAGTATAAACAGTAGTCATGTTCCATACCAGGAGGAGACTTCAATGACTACTAAAAAGTTCATCCTTAAATGAAAAATAAGTACTATTGAATACAGAATTCTATCACTGTTTAAATACTGTTATTTTGTTGCATCATAGTCAATAGATACTCATTCACCTCTTAACAATAGTGAAGGTAACTTTAAGTTAAAAAAAAAAAAAGAGTCTTGTTTTCCAGGAATTAACATTCCAAAAGAAACTTGTTTTCTGAAGTAAATCTTCTTATAGATCAAAATGCCAGAATTGTAAAGTCAAAGGAATTAAAGAGAAAACTTGAGAACTGAATAGCTTACGATATCACTTCTCAAATATTCATGTTGTAAGGGCCACTTAAGAATGAAATGATAATGGAGCCATACAAATCATTCCCTAATCTTATTTTAGCCTTCAGGTTCAAACTTTTTATAGAACTGGTGAAGTGCTAGGTACTTCATTAATAGTTATCTTTTCACATAATACTGTTTACCCCACAAGTGGAAATACTTCTCAAGAGTGAAATGACCAAATTGAAGAAAAATATAAGTTTTAGAAAGGAACACATTTTAATGTATTATTTAAAGTTGTTTTTCATTCTAAATCATGTTAAGTTACTTCTAAAGATGGCCATCATCAGTTCTTTCCTTCTCTGCACCTATGTGCCATTTCCACATCAGAAGATAGTCAAATTTGCCCTCCCTTGAATTTGGGCTTGGCATTAAGTTCTTATTTGACCAATAGACTAAGTTAGAAATAAAATCACAGCATGTCCAAGGTCATAAAAATTCCTACGCATTACACCTGGGTATCACGGAATACTCTTCTTGGGATGCTCTTGGAACCCACCTGCCATACTGTGAAAGGTCCAAGCCACATTGAAAGACCACATATGGAAGCTTCAGAAGACAGTGTTTTAGCTGAACTTCCTCCCAATAGCTGGTCATGTGATCCAGGTATCTTGGTTGTTGAGCCCATTTGAGCCTTCAGATGACTCCAGCCCCAGCTACCATGTACATGCATGGGATGCCCTGAGCAAGAATCATCCAGTTAAGCCAGTCAACCTATAGAACCATAGAGATAATAATTAACTGTTTTAAGCTGCTAAATTTTATTTTATTTTAAATTTTTTATTGGAGTATAGTTCAGTTATACTGTTGTGTTAGTTTCAGGTGTACAGCAAAGTGAATCAGTTATACATATACATATATCCACTCTCTTTTTTTTAGATTCTTTTCCCATATATGCCATTACAGAGTATTGAGTAGAGTTTCCTGTGCTATACAGCAGGTTCTTATTAGTTATCTATTTTATGTATAGTAGGGTGTATGTGTCAATCCCAATCTCCCAATTTATCCCCCACCCTTATCCCCTGGTAACCGTAAGTTGGTTTTCTACATCTGTGACTAAATGTTAGGATGCTTTGTAATAGAGCAATAAATACCAAGAACAGAAATAAAAATGTTTTGAATAGTTCATTTATTCTTTTTTTTTTTTTCCCCACTTTTTGCAAGGTCTTATGAACCAGGTACAAAGCTAGGTGCTAGGGATTCAGAGATGAGTGAGATATAAGCTGTAAGGCCTAAGATATTTGCTTAAGGAACTAGTTAGGGATACAGACAAATGAACAGAAAAATATTACACAATATGATGTATGCTGCCATAAAAATGTGTGTGGCTCCTGTGGTATCACTTCACCTTGAGAAAACTAATCAGTTTTCTGGAAAGTGGGACATGAAAAATGAGCAGGAGATAACAAGGCATTTAGGTAGAGGGAAGCACCTGAACACTAGCATGGAGAGAAGATGGCACGGGGAACACTGCTGCAATTGAAAATAGTTCAGCAAGGCTGGGGCATAGATATGGGGGCTAAGTGGGAAGAGATGTGGTTGGAAAGATTGTCAGAGAGCTCAAAAAGTTCCCGTGTTCTGTTGAAGGAGTTTGGATTTTATTCTTCAGTGCTAAATTCTAGCCATGTTGACCCTTCTGTTTTTTATTTTATCTAATTGTACTTCAATAATTAAAAAGTAATCGAACTCCTCTAGTGGCTGTATTGAAGGATTTTGAAGAGAGGCAGAGAGTCACATTATCCAATTTGTAATTCAAGGTGATGGTATCAGATATAGATTGGTGGCGTGGTAGAGAAGGCAGGATTATATGTAGAGAGACTATTTAAGAGTCTGTTCTAGTAACTTAGGCATGACAGTGGGAGTGAGAGTGTAGAGAAGGAGAGGGATACAGGATATGCTAAGCAAGTAGAACTTGGATGTTGAATTTGATAAGACAAGGGAGAGGGAGGAATCCAAAACAAGTTCCAGATTTCTAACTTGGGCAAATGAGTAGATGATGATGTCATTCACTGAGGTGTGGTGAGGGGATAATGGTGAACAGTTTTGAATGTATTGGATTTAAAGCATATATTGGGCATTCACGTGGAGATGTACAGTAGAAAGTTGGATGCATAGTTCTATAGAGTAGAAGAGGAATCCAAGTTGAAGGTCTAGTTTAGAAGATCATCAGTATACAGAAAGGGCCTGAAGCAATGGATGTGAATGAGCACTGAAGAGAAATGTACACTATGTTAATAGAGTTTAAGCATGGAACTTTGGGGAATGGCAGTATTTAAGGGATAGTTAGAAGTCTGTAATGGGAATTGAGAAGAAGTAGGCAGATAGATATGAGGAAATCATGTATAAAAAGCTAAGGAGAAGAGTTACCAAAGGAAAGAGGTGATGAGTGATTGGATTGATCCAGTGGTATGATTTTCAGGGCAGGTGCAATGGGTTCATAAATTGGCATGGGAGTTGAGACTATTAACCAAAGAGTAGTGAGAGTTTTAGATCACAGAATCTAAGCAAGGATCAGAGGGCTCATTGAGGTGGAAGAATGTGTATTAAAAAGAGAAAGCTGGAAGGATTGTGGTCAGAAAGAGAGGCTGTTCAGATTAGGGATGAGCTGGATTTTCCCTATGGACATGAAATACACACAGGATGATGTAGGACTTCTGAAGAGATTGTAAGATATCAATTGGATGACATTCTTGTATCAGGAGGTAAGAAGACTCCATAGATGAAAAGCGTGGAGAATGACATAGCTGCACTGCATGAGCCACAGTGGAAGAGATAAAGAAATGATATAGAGAAGGGATTGATTAACTCTGAGGCATGGAGTGGGTAATAGCTGAGTGGGGCTTTTCAGGATCAATAGTTGTTCTCCAGGCAGATGAGGAAGATTGGTGAGGGCATTTCAGATAAAATCAATAACAGCTGCCACGGTTTAAGTTCTTTTTCAGCACAATATCTCCCAGGAGCTATACCCCATATATGTATACCCTACTTCCTACTTTTCCTCTTTTTTTTTTCCAGACTATGACTATTCTGGAAATGAAATCTTATGGAATTAAAATAATCCTATATCCTGGATACCCAAGCAGGTTTTACTTAAAATGTGCCCAATTTTGCCATTTGTACAGTCTGGATAAGCTTGTTATCATTATTTTTCAAGGAAAAATGGTAAAAGTTAAAGATAATTCTGTGGAGCTCTTAATATATCTTTGAAGAAGTGCCACTTTTATGACTTTGCAGGAATTGATATCCTAGAATCCATTATTTCTCCATGACCCATATTCCATTTCTATTCTTCTTTGGGAGTGAGTGTAATTTTAGGAAGATCATGGCCTTAAAGGCAAGACAGAGCTGGTATTGATTCTTGCTAACAACATATACAACCTGTGCGATATTTAGCACTTAACTTTTCTGAGTTGCCATTTCCTCCTCTGTGAAATATGGATAACATGCCTATCTCCCAGACTTATGAGGATAAAATGAGATCATGTCAATAAGATATATGACATGAGTAGATGCTCAGTAAGTTTCCTCTTCCTGGCTCTCTCTCAATCACCCTTGCTTCTCACAACTCTTTTCCTGTGCCAATTTCTTTCAAGCACTTAGATGCTGACCTTTTCTTTATCCTAATCCATTGACTCCTCTATAGTTCTCTATCTCCTACCTGCCACAGCCTCACAGAAATGCATCACAGTTTCCTGAAATCAATTAACTTTCCTAGAATCTTGACTTCCAGCAGTCAACACCAAAAGAAAAAGAAAGATCCAAGACAAAAAGGAGTGGAGGGGGGTAGTCTCTTGTATACTGAATGGTTTTAAGAATGGAATCTTGGAGACAGGGCAGAACATGATCATGGCATGGAAAACAATGAGAACAAATACAAGAATGTAGAAGAGACACCTTAACAGTAAAACTCAGAGCAGCAAAGTATCCTGCCATGTTTGGCTGAAGTTGAGTGATACCTGATGACCGTTCGTTTGTACTCTAACCACCTTTCTGAAACTAATGTTCTTTAAATAGGAGGAGCAAAATCTTTTAAGAATGAAATAGTGCTTTGCCATATGCTCTTTTTATATTTTCATCAATATGAAATCCATATTTTAAATTTCTCTTCCTTCCCAGCCTTTTTTTAAAAAATTGGAGTATAATTGATTTACAATGTTGTATTAGTTTCTGCTGTATGATGAAGTGAATCAGCTATATATATACATATATCCCCTCCCTCTTGGACCTCCCTCCCAACCCCAACCCCCCATTCCACCCATCCAGGTCATCACAGAGCGATGTGAGCTCCCTGTCTTATACAGCAGGCTCCCGCTACCAATCTTTACACATAATAGTGTATATATATCAATCCTAATCTCCCAGTTCATCCCACACTCCCCTTCCCCCACTGTGTCCACAAGTCCATTCTCTATGTCTACATCTCTATTCCTGCCATGCAAATAGGTTCACCTGTACAGTTTTCTAGATTCCACATATATGCATTAATATTTGTTTTTCTCTCTCTGACTTACCTCACTCTGTATGACAGACTCTAGGTCCATCCACATCTCTACAAATGACCCAATTTCATTCTTTTCTATGGCTGAGTAATATTACATTGTACATATGTGCCACATCATCTTTATCCATTCATCTGTTGATGGGCATTTAGGTTGGTTCCAGGTCCTGGTTATTGTAAATAGTGCTGCAATGAACATTGGTTGTACATGAGTCTTTTTGAATTATGGTTTTCTCAGGATATGTGCCCAGTAGTGGGATTGCTGGGTGTATGGTAGTTCTATTTTTAGTGTTTTAAGGAACCTCCATAATGTTCTCCATAGTGGCTGCATCAATTTAATTCCCACCAACAGTGCAGGAGTGTTCCCTTTTCTCCACACGCTCTTCAGCATCTATTGCTTGTAGACTTTTATTTTTTTTTTTTGCGGTATGCGGACCTCTCACTGCTGTGGCCTCTCCCATTGCAGAGCACAGGCTCCGGACGCGTAGGCTCAGTGGCCATGGCTCACGGGCCCAACCGCTCCGTGGCATGTGGGATCTTCCCGGACTGGGGCACGAACCTGTGTCCCCTGCATCGGCAGGCGGACTCTCAACCATGGCGCCACCAGGGAAGCCCTGCTTGTAGATTTTTGATGATGGCCATTCTGACCGGTGTGAGGTAATATCTCATTGTAGTTTTGATTTGCATTTCTCTAATAATTAGTGATGTCGAGCATCTTTTCATGTGCTTCTTGGCCATCTGTATGTCTTCTTTGGAGAAATGTCTATTTAGGTTTTCTGCCCATTTTTGGATTGGGTTGTTTGTTTTTTTGGTATTGAGCTGCATGAGCTACTTGTATATTTTGGAGATTAATACTTTGTTGTTTCATTTGCAAATGTTTTCTGCCATTCTGAGGGTTGTCTTTTCATCTTGTTTATGGTTTCCTTTGCTGTGCAAAAGCTTTGAAGTTTCATTAGGTCCCATTTGTTTATTTTTGTTTTTATTTCTATTACTCTAGAGGTGGGTCAAAAAAGATCTTGCTGGGCTTCCCTGGTGGCGCAATGGTTGAGAGTCCGCCTGCCGATGCAGGGGACGCGGTTTCGTGCCCCGGTCCGGGAAGATCCCACATGCCCCAGAGTGGCTGGGCCTGTGAGCCATGGCTGCTGGGCCTGGCGTCCGGAGCCTGTGCTCCACAATGGGAGAGGCCACGACAGTGAGAGGACCGCGTACCGAAAAAAGAAAAGAAAAAAAAAATCTTGCTGTGATTTATGTCAAAGTGTGGTTTTCCTATGTTTTCCTCTGAGAGTTTTATGGTGTCTGGTCTTATATTTAGGCCTTTAATCCTTATGGAGTTTATTTTTGTGTATGGTGTTAGGTAGTGTTCTAATTTCATTCTTTTACCTGTAGCTGTCCAGTTTTCCATCACCACTTCTTGAAGAGACTGTCTCTTCTCCATTGTATGTTCTTGCCTCCTTTGTCATACATTAGGTGACCATAGGTGCATGGGTTTATCTCTGGGCTTTCTATCCTGTAACATTAATCTATATTTCTGTTTTTGTGCCAACACCATACTGTCTTGATTACTGTAGCTTTGTAGTATAGTCTGAAGTCAGGTAGCCTGATTCCTCCAGCTTCATTTTTCTTTATCAAGATTGCTTTGGCTATTCTGAGTCTTTTGTGTTTCCATACAAATTGTAAAATTTTTTGTTCTAATTCTGTGAAAAATGCCATTGGTAATTTGATAGGGATTGCATTGAATCTGTGAATTACTTTGATTTGTATAGTCATTTTCACAATATTAATTCTTCCAATCCAAGAATGTGGTATATCTCTCCATCTGTGTCATCTTTGATTTCTTTCCTCAGTGTTTTATAGTTTTCTGGGTACAGGTTTTTTGCCTCCTTAGATAGGTTTATTCCTAGGTATTTTATTCTTTTCACTGCAGTGGTAAATGGGATTGTTTCTTCAATTTCTCCTTCTTAACTTTCATTGTTAATGTATAGGGATGCAAGTGATTTCTGTGCATTAATTTTGTATCCTGCAACTTTACCAAATTCATTCATTAGCCCTTGTAGTTTTCTGGTGGCATCTTTAGGATTTTCTATGTATTGTATCGTGTCATCTACAAACAATGACAGCTTTGCTTCTTCTTTTGTGATGTGGATTCCTTATATTTCTTTTTCTTCTCTGACTGCTGTAGCGAAAACTTCCAAAACTATGTTGAATAATAGTGGTGAGTGTGGGCAACCTTGTCTTGCTCCAGATTTTAGAGGAAATGCTTTCAGTTTCTCACCATTGAGAATGATGTTTGCTGTGGGTTTGTCATATATGACATTTATTGTGTTGAGGTAGGTTCCCTCTATGCCCACTTTCTGGAGAATTTTTATCATAAATCAGTGTTGAATTTTGTGAAAATATTTTTCTACATCTATTGAGATGATCATATGGTTTTTATTCTTTAATTTGTTAATACAGTGTATCACATTGATTGATTAGTGTGTATTGAAGAATCCTTGCATGCTGGGATAAAACCCACTTGATCATGCTGTATGATCCTTTTAATGTGTTACTGGATTCTGTTTACTAGCATTTTGTTGAGAATTTTTGCATCTATGTTCATCAGTGATATTGGTATTAACTTTCTTCCTTTCTTTTTTTTTTTGTCATATCTTTCTCTGGGTTTGGTATCAGGGTGATGGTGGCCTTATAGAATGAGTCTGGGAGTGTTCCTCCCTCTGCAATTTTTTGAAGAGTTTGAGAAGGATGGGTGTTAGGTCTTCTCTAAATGTTTGATAAAATTCACCTGTTAAGCCATCTGGTCCTGGACTTTTGTTTGTTGGAAGCGTTTTAATTGCAGTTTCAATTTCATTACTTGTGATTGGTCTGTTTATATTTTCTATTCCTGGTTTTGTCTTGGAAGGTGATATCTTTCTATGAATTTGTCCATTCTTTCAGGTTGTCCATTTTATTGGCATATAGTTGCTTGTAGTAGTCTCTTATGATCCTTTGTATTTCTGCAGTGTCAGTTGTAATTTCTTCTTTTTCATTTCTAATTTTATTGATTTGAATCCCCTCCCTTTTTTACTTGATGAGTCTGGCTAAAGGTGTATCAATTTTGTTTATCTTCTCAAAGAAACAACTTTTAGTTGTATTGATCTTTCCTATTGTTTTCTTCATTTCTATTTCATTTATTTCTTCTCTGATCTTTTTGATTTCTTTCCTTCTACTGACTTTGGGTCTTGTTTTTTCTTCCTTCTCTAGTTGCTTTAGGTGTAAGGTTAGATTGTTTATTTGACATTTTTCTTGTGTCTTGAGGGGAGATTGAATTGCTATAAACTTCCTTCTTAGAACTGCTTTTGCAGCATCCCATAGGTTTTGAGTCATTGTGTTTTCATTATCATTTGTTTCTAAATATTTTTTGATTTCCTCTTTGATTTCTTCAGTGATCTCTCGGTTATTTAGTAAAGTATTGTTTAGCCTCCATGTGTTTTTGTTTTTTACAGTTCTTTTCCCTGTAACTGATTTCTAATCTCATAGAGTTGTGGTCAGAAAAGATACTTGATATGATTTCAATTTTCTTAAATTTACTGAGGATTGATTTGTTACCCAAGCTGTGATCTATTCTGGAGAGTGTTCCACGTGCGCTTGAGGAGAAAGTGTAATCTGCTGCTTTCGGATGGAATGTCTTATAAATATCAGTTACATCTATCTGGTCTATTGTGTCATTTAAACATTGTGTTTCCTTATTAATTTTCTGTCTCGATGATCTGTCCATTGGTGTAAGTAAGATGTTATAGTCCCCCACTATTATTGTGTTACTGTTGACTTCCCCTTTTATAGCTGTTAGCATTTGCCTTATGTATTGAGGTACTCCTATGTTGGGTGCATATATATTTATAATTGTTATATGTTCTTCTTGGATTGATCCCGTGGTCATTATATAGTGTCCTTCCTTGTCTCTTGAACATTCTTTATTTTAAATTCTATTTTATCTGATATGAGTATTGCTACTCCAGCTTTCTTTTGATTTCCATTTGCATGGAATATGTTTTTCCATCCCTTCACTTTGAGTCTGTATGTGTCCCTAGCTCTGAAGTGGGTCTCCTGTAGACAACATATATATGGGTCTTTTTTTTGTATCCATTCAGTGAGCCTGTGTCTTTTGGTTAGAGCATTTAATACATTGACATTTAAGGTAATTATTGATATGTATGTTCCTATTACCATTTTCTTTATTGCTTTGGTTTGTTTTTGTGGGTCTTTTTCTTCTCCTGTGTTTCCCACCTAGGCAAGTCCCTTTAGCATTTGTTTCAAAGCTGGTTTGGTGGTGCTGAATTCTCTTAGCTTTTGCTTGTCTGTAAAGCTTTTGATTTCTCATTGAATCTGAATGAGATCCTTGCTGGATAGAGTAATCTTGGTTGTAGGTACTTCACTTTCATCACTTTGAATATATCCTGCCAATCTCTTCTGGCCTGCAGATTTTCTGCTGAAAAATCAGCTGATAACCTTATGGGGATTCCCTTGTGTGTTATATGTTGCTTTTCCCTTGCTGCTTGTAATATCTTTTCTTTGAATTTAATTTTTGTTAGTTTGATTAAAATGTGTCTCGGCATGTGTTCCCTTGGGTTTATCCTGAATGGGAGTCTCTGCACTTCCTGGACTTGACTTTTTCCTTTCCTATCTTAGGGAAGTTTTTGACTATAATCTCTTCAAATATTTTCTCAGACACTTTCTCTTTCTTTTCTTCTTCAGGGGCCCCTATAATGCAAATGTTGGTGAATATAATGTTGTCCCAGAGGTCTCTGAGACTGTCCTAATTTTTTTTCATTCTTTTTTCTTTATTCTGCTCCTCAGCCGTTATTCCACCATTGTATCTTCCAGGTTGCTTATTCGTTTTTGTGTCTCAGTTATTCAGTTATTGATTCCATCTAGTGTATTTTTCATTTCAGTTGTTGAGTTGTTTATCACTGTCTGTTTGTTCTTTAGTTTCTTCTAGTTCCTTGTTAAACATGTCTTGTATTTTATTGATCTGTGCCTCCATTCTATTTCCAAGATTTTAGGTCATCTTTACTATCATTATTATGAATTCTTTTTCAGGTAGGTTGTCTATTTCCTCTTCATTTTTTTGGTCTTGTAGGTTTTTATCTTGTTCCTTCATCTGTAACATAATTTTTTCATCTCATTTTTTTTATGGGTGGAGCTGTGTTCCTATCTTGTTGGTTGTTTGGCCTGAGGCGTCCAGCACTGGAGTTTGCAGGCAGTTGGGTGGAGCTGGATCTTGGTGCCAAGATGAGGACCTCTGGGAGACCTCACATTGAGTAATTTTCCCCGAGTCTGAGGTTTTCAATTAGTCCAGTGGTTTGGACTCAGCACCACCACAGGAGCTCAGGCCTGACCCCATTGTGTGGGGATTCCTCCAGTCCCCTTAGGTGTCTGAGGCCCCCCACCAATGCCTGGTAGGTGCCCTAGTTGTGAGGAGACATGAACTCCACATCCTCCTACTCTGCCATCTTGACTCTGCCCCTGCCAGCCTTGTTTTATATTTTATCTCCTACAGAGGTTTGCATCCAAGAAAAACTGGGACTCTTGAACCAGTTCCCTATTTATACTTTCTGAATAGAGTAGCACATTGTCTTTAGGTGAATGATGCTCTCTGGGTTGTGCAACACAGTTTCCTGGAGAATCACCGAGGCTGGTCTGGGTCTTGAGACACAGGACATTTAATCTTCAGAGCTGCCAAACTTCAGTGGCTCCTTCACCTTTTCCTGTTAATGGTTATCCAACATGGTGCACATTTCTATTCAACTATGAAGGAACAGGAGAAAAAGAAGTTTATAATATAGTTGACAAGTCCCTCAAAACAGGTAATTCATAAAAGAAGAAATATAAATAGAACCTATGAGAGGATATTCAATGGACCTATGAGAGGATATTCTGTCTCTCTGGTAATGAAAGCAATGCCAACTAAAACAGCAAGGATGAGCCATTTAAACTGATAGCATAGAATAGTAACCATCATTGGCATGAATGTGAAGGAGGCCTGGAAGAGAATAGACCCCGACGGCAATGCTGGTTATTACTGGACAACGTGACCATGGATGATTTTCTCTGTGTTTTTTATATATGTCTGAATGCCTTCCTATCTGCCCACCCCTCCCAATAGATACACTCACATAATAATCGTGTCTAATTGAGAAATTAAATAGGGAAATGATCTAATATAATGTATGTTTAAAACTTTTAAAAGAAAAATGTTAAATATGCACCAAAGTAGAGAGAACAATTTAAATATCCCTCCTGAGTACCCATCTCAAGATTTGATAGTTAGTCAATATTTTTGCCTGTCTTCCCTCCTCCCCTCCTTCCATTCTTCCTTTCTTTTCCTTCTTTCCTTCCTTTTCCCCTAATTTATTATTTCTTTCCTTTTTTATTTTTTTCCCTTTTGGTGCTTTATTAAAGCAAATCTGTCTCATGTCATCTTAACTGTAAATATTTCAATATATATTCCTTTTACTTTTTAAATTTTAAAATTATTTTTAAAATTGTTATTTTGTATTGGAGTATAGTTGATTTACAATGTTATGTTAGTTTTAGGTGTATAGCAAAGTGATTCAGTTATGTATATACATACATCTATTCTTTTTCATATCCTTTTCCCATATAGGTTATTACAGAATATTGAGTGGAGTTCCCTGTGCTATACAGTAGGTCTTTGTTGATTATCTGGTTTTTTAAATGTAAATTTATTTATTTATTTTTGGCTGCATTGGGTCTGTTTTGCTGTGCATAGGCTTTCTCTAGTTGCAGCGAGTGGGGGCTACTCTTTGTTGTGGTGTGCAGGCTTCTCATTGCAGTGGCTTCTCTTGTTGCAGAGCACAGGCTCTAGGTGCGCAGGCTTCAGTAGTTGTGGTGCACAGGCTCAGTAGTTGTGGCTCGTGGGCTCTAGAGCACAGGCTCAGTAGTTATGGCACATGGGCTTAGTCGCTTTGTGGCATGTGGGATCTTCCTTGACAAGGGCTTGAATCCGTGTCCCCTGCATTGGCAGGCAGATTCTTAACCACTACGTCACCAGGGAAGTCCCTATCTCTTTTATATGTCGTAATGTGTATATGTTAACCCCAAATGAGGAGTTTGGGATTAAGATAGGATCTTTTTTTTGTCTTTTGAACTTTTTTACTATGATTTTTTTTTTTGCCACACAAACATCTTAATTTTTAAAAAAATTTTTATTGGAGTATAGTTGATTTACAATGTTGTATTAGTTTCTGATGTGCAGCAAAGTGAATCAGTTGCATATACATATATCCACTCTTTTTTAGATTCTTTTCCCATATAAGCCATTATAGAATATTGTGTAGAGTTCCCTGTGCTTATATATTCTTTTTAAAAGGGATATTTTCTTACATAACCACAATTCTGTTATCATGCCTGACAAAATTAACAAAAATTCATTAGTAACATCTAATTCTAAATGTACTTTAACATTTCCCCAATTATCTAAAAAAAGAGTTTTACATGGATTTATTTGGATCAGGACACAAATGAGGCCCAATCATTGCAGCATTTGATTATAATGCCTTTTAAGTCTCTTTTAATTTGTAAGAGACCCCACTCCTCCCCCCCTTTTTTTCCTGCTCTTTGAATTGTTGAATAAACTAGGTTAGTTGTCCTGTAAATTGTACCAAATTCTTAATTTGTCTATTTGTTCTCCTACTGCTCTGCAAACTAAAGGTTAGACCTAAATGTTGATTAAATTCAGGTTTCACATTTTTTGGCAAGAATATTTCATAAGTGGTGCAGTGTATTTCTTATTGCATTACATCATGCAGTACATAATGTCTGGTTGTCTCATTTTAAGACATGCTAAAATTGATCAGTGTGTTCACATGGGGTAGCCTGATCCTTTCACTGTGAAGGTCCTTATCATCCTCTCCTAATGGCTTTAGCATCTGTTGATGTTCACTGCCTGAATCAATTACTTCATTAGTGGTTGCAAATGGTGATGTTTTGATTTTATTAATCCTTATACATTTAATAACTACAATTCTTCTCTAAAGGTACAAAGTGTCTCATCAACTAGGGCTTTTTTGATTATTCTGAAATGTAGTTATACAGGACAGGTAAGATAAGTGCATATTCCCTACTTTTTTCCACTCCAAAATTCTAGAAGCCATGACAAACAAGTGTCAAGAAATATTCACAATGTCCAGGTTGCGGCCTGTAAGTAACATTATACCCTCAAAGGAGCCAGGATTTTGTGAAGAAAGGGCTGATTCCAAGTCTGAGGCTGGAAATAAGCAAGATGATGATAAGCCTTGTGGTACCAATAAGCAAAGAATCTATCAAAAAAAGGGGGCAGGGCTGTGTCATAAAGATCTAATTTGATCTAGGAGCTAGTATGAGGGAGCTCCCACAGGTGTAAGATGGGGCAATTTCAGAATCAAAAACAATAGCAACTACAATTGACTGACTCATATTGAACATATTTTAAAAGTCTGTGAGTTCATAATGATACAAACAAAAAATAAAAACATGTAGAGAATCACAAACCACCAACCAAAGCAAAAATCTATACATTGGTATCCACTGCAGGAAAGTAGGACACAGACCACTTAACTCTGAAAATTAATAAATTAGAGAGAAAGAATGATTATGTTTTAAAAGATCAGCATGACTGCTGTGTGAAGAGAAGACTGTTGGAAGACAAGAGCGGAAATATAAAACTTGCACTGAAATCCAGGGACTGTGCAAATTGCCAGGAATATATAGATAAAAGAGCTAGTCCTTGACCTCCTGGAGCTCCCATTTCTGGTAGGCTGGATTGCCTTTTAACCAGGCAATTGTAATCAAGTGGGATATGTATAATAATAGGGGCAAGCAGAGGTGCCACTGGAATACACAGCGAGGGTATCAAGCTACCCTGGGAGCTCTAACCCAGAGGAAATGATACCCAAGCTGAGTCTCACAGGTTGAGCCAGAAATAAAAAGTTGTCCTGCCTCAAAGCAACTCCAGAGCCAGTTGAAGCCTGATGGAACTGAGCCAGCAGTGGTCAGTACTAACTCAGAACCTGCATAGGATTAACCTGGCAGGAGGAAGAACGGAGCACTAAGTCCAGCAGGGAAGGGAGTGGGGAAGATGGGCTGAAATTTGACCCAGCCTAGCCACAGAAAGGATAAGGCTCAGCTCTCTTTTTTATTTATCTTCATCTCTCTATTATATGATCATTGCTTGTAATTGGGAAAGAGGTGCCAGTTGGGAGAGATGAGAGGAGAACTAAGGGGAAAGATAAGGATGGGGTGGTAAATAGGAATGAAGAACAAATCACAGCTGTACTACATGGAAGATGAATTATACTATGTGCTGAGCTACACCACAGGAAAAGAGATGCCGTGTGTAATAGCTAAGATATGCTATGTTAAAGTCTTAAACACTAGAGATGATATAAACATGGAAGACTCAAAAGCACATTAAGAGATAACTAGTCAGATAGAGGCAAGAAACGGAGACAGTCAGACTCAGGCTCTGGAATATCAGGAAGATGATGTCAGAATAGACCCACAGTACCCAGAGGGTCTGCAAATGTCACAAATCCTCAGGAATGGACTGAATCAACCCTACCTACAGCAGGGTAAATTTTGGACTGACTCTATATGAACAAAAGTACAGGGAAGAGTTACAAACCAGTATCAAGCTGAAGTGGAAGGTTTAAGCAAATATTTCAAATAATAGTTCACAATAACATTCAGTTCTGGCAAGAGTGCGGTACAACTGGTCCTTTCATGTACTGCTAGTGAGAATTAAATCAGTATAGTCTTCCTGGAAAACAATTTAACAGTATGTTTAAGATCCTTAAAATGTTCTTATAGTTTGACCCAGAAATTGTATCTTTGAAAAATCTATTACCAGGAAAAAAATCCAAAAAAATATACAAGGATATACACACAAAGTATATCAGAATATTAGTATACAGAAAAATTGAAAATCTAAATTTCCACCAATAGGGGAATGATTAAGTGTGGCATATTTATAAATGGGCTATCAGGCACGCACTAAATGTTTCCAAAGTTTTTAGTAACATGGGGAATGTTTATTATTGGAGAGTAAGTTAGAAAGTAGAAAATAAAGCTTACATATTTTTTAGTTTTTAAAATCCTATAGAAAATATATCTACAAGTTGGGAAATATAACAATATTATCTGTAATCAGTATGTGTTACTTTTAGAAGCTTTATTGAGGTATAATTTACATACAATAAAATTCACCACTTTAAATGTACAATTTGATGAGATTTAACAAATGTTTATCTCCATGTAACCACTGCCACAACCAAGGTATAGAATACTTCGGTTACACTAAAATATTTCCTTGTGCCCGTTTGCATTCCCTTCCTCTAACTCCCTGCCCCCTATCTGCTTTCTGTCACTATTTGGTTTTGCCTTTTCTAACATTTCATGTAAACAAAATTGTGTACTGTATAGGCTTCTGTGTCTAGCATAATTACTTCTGCAATTCTATGTTGTTGGATGTATCATCACTTTGTTTCTTTGTGTTGCTGAGTGGTGGTCTATTGTACAGATGAATTGCAATTTGGTTTTTTATTCACCAGTTATTGAATATTTGAGTTGTTTCAAGTTTCTTACCATCATGAATAAAGGTGCTATGAACATTTGCATACAAGTCTTTGTGTGGACATATTTTTCATTTCTCTTGGGTAAATACGTAGGAATGGAATTAGTAGATTATTTGGTAAGTGTAAGCTTTGTAAGGAACTGCCAAAATCTTTTTCAAAGTGGCTGTTCCTTTTGTAATGCGTGAGAGTTCCAGTTGTTCCATATCCTCACCAACACTTGGAATTGTTAATTGTTTTAATTTTAGCCATTCTAGTGGATTCAAAGTGGTAACTCAATGTGGTTTTAATATGTTTTCCTAATGACTAATGATGTTGAGCATCTTTTTGTGCACTTCTAAGAAATCTGTGTATCTTCTTTGGTGAAGTCTATTCAAATCTCATCTCCCTGCTATTTATTGGGTTGTTTCCTTCTTCTTGTTGTTAGTATTCTTTATATATTCTGGATATATAAAAGGTTATTTATTGGATATACATTTTGCAAATATTTTTCCCAGTCTGTGACTTTTCATTTTCTGAAGTATCTTTTGAAGAGAAAAACTTAAATTTTGATAAAGTCCAACTTATCAATTTTTTTCTCTTATAGTTCATACTTTCTGTGTCCTATTTTGGAAATCTTTGCCTAAGTCTAAATTACCAAGATTTTTTTTCTTTCTATTCTTCTAGAACTTTTATAGTTTTAGCTTTTATGTTTAAATTTAGATCTATGACCCATTTCAAGTTAATTTTTGTATATGGAGTGAAATAAGGGTTTTTGTAGATGCCTTTTTATCACATTGAGGAAGCACCCTTCTATTCTTTGTTTTCCAAGAGTTTTTATCATGTGTGAGGTATTGAATTTTATAAAATGCTTTTTCTGAAACTATTGAGATGATTATTTATTTGACTTTTTTTTTATCTATGAACATGGTAAATTACATTGATTACTTTTGACTATAAAAGTGACCACTAAATTCAAATTTTCATGATGTATTATCATTTTTATATGCTTTGAAATTTGGTTTTCTAAAAAGTTGCTGAGGATTTTCCCAGCTATGTTATGAAGTCAATCAATCTGTACTTTGTTTTTTTTTCCTCATAGTTTAATGGTTTTGATTTTGGGGCAGTATTAGATTTAAAAGGAGTTGAGATGTGTTCCTCTTTTTATTTTCTGTAACAGTTTGTGTAAAATTAACATTATTTCTTCAAGAAATATTTTGTAGAATTAATCCATGAAATCATCTGGGCCTGGAGTTTTCTTTGGGGAAGGATTTTTAAAGATAAATTCCATTTCCTTCATACATAAAAAGTTATTTGTGTTATCTCTTCTTGTTTTTGAGTGAACTGGGATTATTTGCTTTTTTAAAGAAGTTTTTCAATTTAATCTAAGTTATTGAATTTATTGGCACAAAGCTGTTTATATAACCTTACTATTCTTTTAATGTCTATAATAAGTATAGCAATGTTTCCTCTCCTATTGATATCATCAAAATGTATCTCTTTTTGCTTCCTGATCAGTTTGGCTAGAGGTTTATCAGTTTTAATGACTATTGTTTTTATCTATTTTTTATGTTCTTTATTATTTCATGCCTACTACTTACTTTGGGTTTAAATTGCATTATTTTAATCAGAAAAATCAATAAACAAAAAACAAATAAGACACCAAAGACACACTAAAATTATCTTTTTGAGGGGTATAAAACTAAAAAAATTCAGTTTGAATGGAAGGCTAGAGACTCTCCCAATCATCGAGGATTACCAGCAATTCAATTAAATCAAATAAGTCACTATTTACTTTGTCCTATAGAAAAAATGCTAGAGAATTATTGCCATTGGTACAGGGGACCAAGTAAACTAATTTATTTTAATTTCTCATGTTAATTAATATACTGTATATTCTTAATATATCTCATAAAAATATTTTGCTTTGCTCAATTTAGAAAAAAAGAATAGGGAATTTTTTTTTTAATCACTTACCGCTTGAGAATATCTTGACAAAAACTGATGAACAACTGTGAAGTGCCCTGTGAATACAGCTTTGAAATGTAGTTGCCAATATGCTAATTAGGAATTCATCAGGAGTGTCGAGATTGGTTCAAGATGGCAGAGTAGAAGGACATGATCTCACTCTCTCTTGCGAGAGCATCGGAATCACAACTAACTGCTGAACAATCATCAACAGGAAGACACTGGAACCCTTGCGAGAGCATCAGAATCACAACTAACTGCTGAACAATCACTGACAGGAAGACACTGGAACTCACCTAAAAAGATATCCCACATGCAAAGACTAAGGAGAAGCCACAATGAAATGGTAGGAGGGGCGCAATCACAATAAAATCAAATCCCGTAACTGCCGGTTGGGTGACTCACAAACTGGAGAACACTTATACCACAGAAGTCCACACACTGGAGTGAAGGTTCTGAGCACAACATCAGGCTTCCCAACCTGGGGGTCCGGCAATGGGAGGAGGAATTCCTAGAGAATCAGACTTTGAAGGTTAGTGGGATTTGATTGCAGGACTTCAACAGGACTGAAGGAAACAGAGACTCCACTCCTGGAGGGCACACTCAAAATAGTGTGTGCATCAGGACCCAGGGGAAGGAGCAGTGACCCCATAGGAGACTGAACCAGACCTACTTGCTGGTGTTGGAAGGTCTCCTGCAGAGGCGGGGTGTGTGTGTGTGTGTGTGTGTGTGTGTGGCTGTGACTAACCTTGAAGACAAGGACACTGGCAGCAGAAGTTCTAGGAAGTACTCCTTGGTATGAGCCCTCCCAGAGTCCACCATTAGTGCCACCAAAGAGCAGGGTAGGCTCCTGTGTTGGGTTGCCTCAGGCCAAACAACCAACAGGGAGGGAACCCAGCCCCACCCATCAGCAGACAAGCAGATTAAAGTTTTACTGAGCTCTGCCCACCAGAGCAACAGCCAGCTCTACCCAGAACCTTTCCCTCCAATCAGGAAACATGGACAAGCCTCTTAGAGAGCCTCATCCACTTATTAGCTGGACAGCAGAAGCAAGAAGAACAAAAATTCTGCAGCCTGTGAAACAAAAACCACATTCAAAGAAAGAAAGACAAGATGAAAAGGCAGAAGGCTTTGTACTAGATGAAGGAACAAGGTAAAACCCCAGAAAACCAACTAAATGAAGTGGAGATAGGCAAACTTCCAGAAAAAGAATTCAGAATAATGACGGTGAAGTTGATCTAGGACCTTGGAAAAAGAATGGAGGCAAAGATCGAGAGGAAGCAAGAAATATTTAAAAAGACCTAGAAGAATTAAGGAACAAACAAAAAGACGAATAATACAATAACTGAAATGCAAAATACACGAGAAGGAACCAATAGCAGAATAACTGAGGCAGAAGAACGTAAAAGTGACCTGGAAGACAGAATGGTGGAATTCACTGCCACAGAACAGAATAAAGAAAAAATAATGAAAAGAAATGAAGACAGCCTAAGAGACATCTGGGACAATATTAAATGCAACAACATTCACATTATAGGGGTCGCAGAAGGAGAAGAGAGAGAGAAAGACCTGAGAAAATATTTGAAGAGATTATAATGGAAAAATTCCCTAACATGGGAAAGGAAATAGCCACCCAAGTCCAGGAGGCCCAGAGAGTCCCACACAGGATAAATCCAAGGAGAAACACACCAAGACCCATATAAATCAAACTATCAAAAATTAAATACAAAGAAAAATTATTAAAAGCAGCAGAAAAAAACAACAAATAACATACGAGGGAATCCCCATAAGGTTAACAAGCTGATTTTTCAGCAGAAACACTACAAGCCAGAAGGGTGTGGCACGACATATTTAAAGTGATGAAAGGGAAGAAACTACAACCAATATTACTCTACCCAGCAAGGATCTCATTCAGATTTGATGAAGAAATCAAAAGCTTTACAGACAAGCAAAAGCTAAGAGAATTTGAGCACCACCAAACTAGTTCTACAACAAATGCTAAAGGGAATTCTCTAAGTGGGAAACACAAGAGAAAAAAGGGACCTACAAAAACAAACACAAAACAATTAAGAAAATGGTAATGGGAACATACATATCGAAAGTTACCTTAAATGTGAATGGCTTAAATGCTCCAACCAAAAGACACACGCTTGCTGAATGGATACAAAAACAAGACCCATATATTTGCTGTCTACAGAGGACCCACTTCAGACCTAGGGACACATACAGACTGAAAGTGAGGGGTGGAAAAAGATATTCCATGCAAATGGAAATCAAAAGAAGGCTGGAGTAGCAGTACTCATATCAAATAAAATAGACTTTAAAATAAACAATGCTACAAGAGACAAGGAAGGACACTACATAATGATCAAGGGACCAATCCAAGAAGAAGATATAACAATTATAAATATATATGCACCCAACATAGGTGCACATACATAAGGCAACTGCTAACAGCTATAAAAGAGGAAATTGACAGTAACACAATAATAGTGGGGAACTTTAACACCTCACTTACACCAATGGACAGATCATCCAAACAGAAGACTAATAAGGACACACAAGCTTTAAATGACACAATAGACCAGAGAGACTTAATTGATATTTATAGGACATTCCATCCAAACACAGCAGATTACACTTTCTTCTCAAGTGAACACGGAACTGTCTCCAGGATAGATCACATCTTGGGTCACAAATCAAGCCTCAGTAAATTTAAGAGACTTGAAATTATATTAAGCATCTTTTCTGACCACAACATTATGAGATTAGAAATCAAATACAGGGAAAAAAATGTAAAAAACACAAACACATGGAGGCTAAACAATATGTTACAAAATTACGAAGAGATCACTGAAGAAATCAAAGAGGAAATCAAAAAATACCTAGAGAAAAATGACAATGAAAACATGGCTATCCAAAATCTATGGGATGCAGCAAAAGCAGTTCTAAGGGGGAAGTTTATAACAATAAAAGCCTACCTCAAGACAAGAAAAATCTCAAATAAACAATCTAACCTTAAACCTAAAGGAACTAGAGAAAGCAGAACAAACAAGAACCAAAGTTAGCAGAAGGAGAGAAATCATAAAGATCAGAGCAGAAATGAATGAAATAGAAACAAAGAAAACAATAGCAAAGATCAATAAAACTAAAAGCTTGTTCTCTGAGAAGATAAAAAGAATTGACAAACCATTAGCCAGACTCATGAAGAAAAAGAGGGAGAGGACTCAAATCAATAAAATTAGAAATGATAAAGGAGAAGTTACAACAGACACTGCAGAAATACATGGCACCCTAAGAGACTACTACAAGCATCTCTATGCCAATAAAATGGACAACCTGGAAGAAACTGACAAATTCTTAGAAAGGTATAAACTTCCATGACTGAATCAGGAAGAAATAGAAAATATGAACAGACCAATCACAAGTAATGAAATTGAAACTGTGATTAAAAATCTTCCAACAAACAAAGGTGCAGGACAAGATGGCTTCACAGGTGAATCCTATGAAACATTTAGAGAAGAGCTAACACCCACCCTTCTCAAACTCTTCCAAAAAATTTCAGATGAAGGAACACTCCCAAACACATTCTATGAGGCCACCATCACCCTGATACCAAAACCAGACAAAGATACTACAAAAAAAGAAAATTACAGAACAATATCACTGATGAATGTAGATACAAATATCTCCAACAAAATACTAGCAAACAGAATCCAACAACACATTAAAAGGATCATACACCATGATCAAGTGGGGTTTATCCCAGGGATGCAAGGATTCTTCAATATAGGCAAATCAATCAATGTGATACACCATATTAAAAAACTGAAAAATAAAAACCAAATGATCATCTCAATAGATGCAGAAAAAGCTTTTGACAAAACTCAACACTCATTTATGATAAAAACCCTCCAGAAAGTAGGCACAGAGGGAACCTACCTCAGCATAATAAAGGCCATATACAACAAACCCACAGCCAACATCATTCTCAATGGTGAAAAACTGAAAGCATTTCCTCTAAGATCAGGAACAAGACCAGGCTGTCCACTCTCACCACTAGTATTCAACATAGTTTTGGAAGTCATAGCCATGGTAATCAGAGAAGAAAAAGAAATAACAGAATACAAACTGGAAAAGAAGAAGTAAAACTGTCACTGTTTGCAGATGACATGATATTACAAATGGAAAAACCTAAGGAGGCCACCAGAAAGCTACTAGAGCTAATGAATGTGTTTGGTAAAGTTGCAGGATAGAAAATTAATGCACAAAATTAATACACTCTTGCATTCCTATACACTAATGATGAAAAATCTGAAAGAAAAATTAAGGAAACACTCCCATTTACCTTTGCAACAAAACAAATAAAATACCTAAGAATAAACCTACCTAGGGAGACAAAAGACCTGTATGCAGAAATCTGTAAGACACTGATGAAAGAAATTAAAGATGATACAAACAGATGGAGAGATATACCAAGTTGTTGGATTGGAAGAATCAATATTGTGAAAATGACTATACTGCCCAAAGCAATCTATAGATTCAATGCAATCCCTATCAAATTACCAGTGGCATTTTTTACAGAACTAGTACAAAAAAATCTTAAAATTTGTATGGAGACACATAAAAACCCAAATAGCCAAAGCAGTCTTGAGGGGGAAAAAATGGAGCTGGAGGAATCAGACTCCCTGGGTTCAGACTATACTACAAAGCTACAGTAATCAAGACAATATGGTACTGGCACAAAAACAGAAATATAAATCAATGGAAGAGGATAGAAAACCAATAGATAAACCCACACACCTATGGTCAACTAATTTATGACAAAGAAGTCAAGGATATACAATGGAGAAAAGACTATCTCTTCAATAAGTGGTGCTGGGAAAACTGGACAGCTACATGTAAAATAATGAAATTACAACACTCCCTAACATCATACACAAAAATAAACTCAAAATGGATTAGAGACCTAAATGTAAGACTGGACACTCTAAAACTCCTAGAGGAAAACATAGGAAGAACACACTTTGACATAAATCACAGCAAGATCTTTTTTGATCTACCTCCTAGTGTAATGGAAATAAAAACAAAAATAAACAAATGGGACCTAATGAAACTTTAAATCTTTTGCAAAGCAAATGAAACTACAAACAAGATGAAAAGACAACCCTCAGAATGAGAGAAAACTTTTGCAAATGAAACAACAAACAAAAGATTAATCTCCAAAATATAAAACAACTCATGCAGCTCAATATTAAAAAAAAAACAACCCAATCCAAAAATGGGAACAAGATCTAAATAGACATTTCTCCAAGCAGACATACAGATGGCCAAGATGCACATGAAAAGCTGCTCAATGTCACTAATTATTAGAGAAATGCAAATCAAAACTACAATGAAGTATCACCTCACATCAGCTAGAATGGGCATCATCAGAAAATCTACAAATAACAAATGCTGGAGAGGGTGTGGAGAAAAGGGAACTCTCACACTGTTGGTGGGAATGTAAATTGATACAGCCACTATGGAGAACAGTATAGAGGTTCCTTAAAAAAACTAAAAATAGAATTACCATATGATCCAGCAATCCCACTACTGGGTATATACCCAGAAAAAAACATAATTCCAAAAGACACATGCACCCCAATGTTCATCGCAGCACTATTTACAATAGCCAGGTCATGGAAGCAACCTAAATGCCCATCAACAGACAAATGGATAAAGAAGAAGTGGTACATATATACAATGGAATATTACTCACCCATAAAACGTAATGAAATTGGGTCATTTGTAGAGATGTGGATGAATCTAGAGACTGTCATACAGAGTGAAGTAAGTCAGAAAGAGGAAAACAAATATTGTATATTAACGCATATATGTGGAACCTAGAAAAATGGTACTGATGAACCGGTTTGCAGGGCAGAAATTGAGACACATACATAGAGGACAAACGAATGGACACCAAGGAGGGAAAGCGACTGTGAAGAGGTGGTGGTGTGATGAAATGGAGATTGGGATTGACATATATACACTAATATGTATAAAATAGATAACTAATAAGAACCTGCTGTATAAAAAAATAAATAAAATTAAATTAATAAAAAAAAAATTCATCAAGAGTGTGAACATATTGACATTTAGAGTCTGCAATTTACCTAAGAATGATTGTTTCATAATTGAGGTGCTGTTGTCATTGTCATCCACAGCAACAAATGTTTGTAGGATGTCTGCATGTGCAGGGCACTGGGTTAGCAAATATGTCCCTGTTCTCAAAGAATTCATATTTTCATTGAGAAACGGAGGCAGCGGAAGGGCTGTGCAATAGTCCCAGTATAAAGAGCTCAAGCTAGAGTGGCAGTAGTTAGATTGGAAAGGAAAATGTGTAAAACACTTTTCCAATGACTTGGAAAGGTATGATTTCAACACATTTGTACAAAGTTAAAATGTTATTGATCTTAAATAAAAGAAAAAGTCAGGAGGATTTTGCATGTATAGATAAGAAGCATGACAGAGAAGTAAGAAAAAAAGATGATTCAAATATTTTTACCATTGAGTAATTTAGACAATGACACACCTTGAAAATAGGGAAATCTGGCAGGGAGGGGCTGATTGCGGAAGAAAAGTAATATATTTGGGGTAGGTTGGGGTAAGTTGAGTTTGAAGAGCAGGCAAGTCATCCAGGCAGAGATATCTAGCACAGGAATCAATATGGCATTGAAACTTACAAGGAACTGTGAATGGAAGATATAAGTGGAGGTCAAGGTTAAGACTCTTTTTGGAATTCTCCTATTATAGCTAATCCTTTTTAGAGGACTGGTTTTGTCTTTAATTGCTCCATAAGTAAAGCGAAGTCAAGTGGAATGCTTTGGAAAGGTGATGAAAAGTTTTGGAAAAATCAGACTTATGAAGGAAGGTTTTGCAACGCTAACTGCAGCAGCAGCCAACATTGATTTAATACTTTATTCAAAAGAATTTCCATTTGTTGAGTGCTTCCAGTGTACTGGGTGCTTTTCCTATTCAGCCTCATGTAACAACATTAACAAACTGGGTAGATAAAATGATGGAGGAAGCTTGTGACAGAATCACAGAGCTGGAAAGAACCTTGGAGATTAGACCAAACATTCGTTTTACAGACAAGGAAATATGGTCCCAGGATAGTTAACTGATTTACTTTCTGAAGAGTTTGAAAAAAGTATATCTTGTTATTTTGAATTAATCACAATCTTGTTTAAAGCCATAAATAAGGACTGTGCAACCTTACAAAATCCCTTCTGGATGTGTGAGTGTATTTTGGAATTTCATTTAGTTAGGATGAAAAGATGATCTCTTATTCGTGGTTCAATCTTTGGCCCTACATCTACTCTTTGCAGTGACTAAGATATTACCAAGCATGTGGCTTCTTCTGGTACCTTGCATGCAACTACAGTAATCAAGCATTTCTGCTGTTCTAAACAGTGAGCAATTTTCTCCAGAGCCCCCACAGGTCAGAAAAATGCAGCCTATTTTGAGCTATTGTATTTACACTACTTAAGCTTCTTTTTCCTTCCAGATTAACATTTCCCAGACTGATTTCAGCCCAGAAGAAAATCCTTATTTTTGGAAAGTTCTAAAGAAAATCTGTTCAGCTATTTTTGAGTTCTCTGAGTGAGAAAAGTCAATGTTTTATTGCTCCTGAAAAAAGAAGTTTAAGTGCTCTGATGCTTTGGATACCCAGATAATTAAAAACCGTCTTCTCATGGAAATTTCTAACTCGGCACGCTTGTAGTTCTCAGCAAAAACAGCCACTGTGCAGAATTTGACAATATCGGTCCTGTTTTAGTTTTCTATTGCTGCATAACAGATTACCACAAACTTTGCAGCGGAAGCAACATGCATTTACTATCTCATTTTTCCATGGGTGAAGTGTTTGGTCACAGCTTAGCCAGATCCGCTGCTCAGGTTTCATAGACTGTAATCGAGGTGTCAACTGAGGCTGCGGTTCTCATCTGGGAGGTCCTCTTCCAAGTTCATTCAGGTTGCTGGTAGAATTCAGTTCCATGGATTATATGACGGAGGCAATGTTTTCTTGCTCTCCAGGAACCACCCTCAGCTCCTAGAGACCCCTGCCCTTCTCTATAAGCAGCTCACAACATGGCTGTTTGCTTTCTTCCTTCAAGGCCAGCCAAAGAAGACTCTGTTTTTAAAGGCTTATCTGACTCAGTCAGCCTCCCCCAGGATAAAATCAACTCATTTACAACTTCAGTAACAACTGCAAGATTCCTTGCCATACAATGTAATAGAATCAGGAGAGTGATAGCTCATCATATTCTCAGGTTCCCATCACTCTCAAAGGGAAGGGATTACACAAGGATGAGGGTCATTGGGTACCATCTTAGAAACCTGCTAAGAAGCCAATAGAGTTGCTTCAAATAGAGTAAAAACTTTCATTATATGTTATTCTATCAAGTTCTGTATGAAATATGAGTCACATTTGATCAGATAGCTGAAGCAAACCACAAACTTATCAGACCTCACATTTCCCCTCTTTGTGCTGCTATTAAAAAAATAAAGCTATGACACGTTTTGAGAGCATCTTCTCCCCTTTTAGACTTGTTATCCCTCTCTCACTTTGGGCACCATCTTAACTCCTGCTGACCCAGTCTTTTCTGCAGTGAGAGGAGCAACTAAGAAGAGAATGTGTAAGGGGTTAAGTGACTTAAATATTATTTTCCATGAGTATTTGCTTTTTAAAGAGGAGCACATAGCCACAGCCATATTACACTCAAAGTTAGTAGTTCTTGATGATAGAATTTCACCATCACCACACCAGGGGAAAAAAGGGCAAGGGGAAGGGGTCTTTCCTACTAATAATAGTGTCTGACCCCTGGGTAAGTAGAGATACTGAGCTATGTTGACTGTGGGTGTCCTTCTAAATGGGAGGGACAGCTCAAAGCCCACTGCCTCACACCACCTTCTATGGAGGGTCAAGGACATGGGTTGGCCAAGGAGACAATTAAACCACATTCCCAGATAGTGGAACTTTCTGGTAATTGTGCAAACTGGCCTTTTTCTTGAGTAAATTTGTCTTTATTCACTTTAAAACCCATTAAAACAGTTTTCCTTGGGTTCAAATTTCCATGCCTCTACTAGCCCTAAATCACGATAAGATCCAGGGCCAGACTTGGAATGTGGGCACGGCTTGCTGTAGTGTGTTCTTAGGTTAAGAACCAAAGAATTCTCTCAGCTCTGTACCATCCAGCCTGGCACACCTGTGCTGTACATAAGGGCTTTAGCACATCAATCCTTGTAGAAGTAGACAGTGTTGTGATCTGCCCAGAGTACATTTTCTGCATATCTTCCTGTTAAGTCTGCATCGGAATTATCTGATTGAGGTACCCAGATTTGGGGAACTGGATGTCTTCCTATCTCTTTTTTCACCAGGGGCTTAAGATTGGCCCATTTTCTAAACCTCACTTCAGGAAACATCTGGTACATGTCTTGACTGGGATGTAGTATCTGAAACTTGAATTGCCTTGAAAAATATCAGGAAGTGTGGCTGTATGACTGACTGTTATACATTTCCCTAGTAGGGCTGGGGTTTGACTTTCAGAACCACCCCACTCAGAGAAACTTGTTTCAGAAGAATTGGTGGGCAAGGTTTCTGACCATTTTTCTGTGTCTCTGTATGCAGAGGTCTTATTCTACTAGGACTCAACATTTCTGTCCCTGTAACAAATTATTAGTAGAGAGTTTCTGCCTACCACTTTCTATTTTGGTTGACTCCCTACCTTTAAGTCAGGAGTTGCATTTTTTAGTGATGTGCAAGGGAAAGGTTGAACGTCTGCTGCCATTGGCAGGTCTGATATTTGGCAAGAACCCTTGAAGCACAACATATTCTACTTGCTTCAGTTAGACTAAAACTTAGATTTGAACATCCACCATATGTTAGGTGTTAGGGGAGATACAGAGATAAATTAGATACACATCCCTGCCCTCCAGCAGTTCCCCTATAGATTTTTCCTCCTATAGCTCAGAGCAACAGTCGTAGCTTTCTGGGGAAAAGGAGAAGAGTCTGCTCCTCAGGCCCCATCTCTTTTAATTCTCTATTTGAATCAGAGTTGCTGCTCAAGACAGCTTAGAACTCTGACCTGGGGGTAAGACCACTGAGGCATGAGAGTTCAGCAGCACTTTGTTCGTAAGTCAGCAATGACACAACATTGAGTTAAACTTTACTCGTTTGTCGGTCTATCCCAGTAAGCTATAAGCTTTTGTAATTAAAAATTGTGTATTACTCATTTCCGTGTCGCCCTCAACTGGAATGCTAACTGGCACATAAAGGGTATTTAATGTTAGCTGTTATCTTCATTGTTGTTATTTTTATTGGTTCTAAACACCACTTCCAAACTCATTGTGTGTGTGACTCTGGATGCTGTGTAGTTTGGGTGGTTCTATTAGGAGAACACTGGGTAATCTTTTGGTAAAGTGATAAACAAGGGGAGACCTCATTTATGCCAGCTCAGTTTCAACCACCATACATGTGGTAGAGCACTTTAGCTCTGTCGCGGATAAATTCTGTACCAGAGCATGGCAGAACCTGGGAGGATGCTGACTTGAATCTATTTCCACCTTGTCTAATGTCTCCCCTTCCTCTTACCTCCCTCTATCGAATACAGGTCCATGGAAAGCCTAGGGGTGTTTGATTCAGCTCTTGTCATTTCCTTCAAGGCCAAATTGTAAAAAATTCTATTATACCACCTACTTTACTTCCCTTTTTTCCTCCCAATGCCGAATTTAAAATGACATAAACCTTTAGAGTACTCACGGCATTTCAGCATTCTTTTTTTCTGGTATTTTCCCAAAGGCAAATGGAGGCGGTGTATCCATCCTAATGTTTTCTTAACAAAATAGGTTAATTTCTAATTCTAAGGAACTGCCTCATTTCACCTATTCACTGAACATTTACAGTCCCTGAAGGATTCTGGAGGTTCCCCCGAAGGGTTTCCAAGCACATTCAATTCAATTCAACAAACATTCATTAAGTGCTCACTAAAGACCAGACCCAGGGTGAGATCTGGAAATGCAAAGATGAACCAGATGCTGCCTCTACCTTTGAGATGCCCATAGTGTAGCTGGGAAGAACAGCATATGTAATCAGTTATGAAAGAACACTTCAAAGCAGAGTTATGAAAGAACCACATGTCTGGGCAATACTGAGCTATCATTCAGTGTGACTGGAGTGTAGAAGACTTGGGGGAAGTGATGGAAAGTGGGGGTGGGAGAGATTGGATATAAGTTTAGGACAAGTTGTAAAGGGCCTTGAATGCCAAAATTAGTACTTGGGATTTTTGTCTTGCTATTTATGGGGAGATCTCTGAAGGAAAAGATTAGATTTATGTTATGCTTTGAGTCTGATGTGTTTTTTAAAAATTGAGATGAATTCCACATAATGTAAAATTAACAACATATTTTAAAATGCACAATTCAGGAGCATTTAGTGCATTCACGGTGTTGTACAACCACAATTTCTCTCTAGTTCCAAAATTTTTTCATCACCCCAGAAGTATGCCCTGTATCCATTAAGTAATCACTCCCCATTCCCCCTCCACTAATCTGCCTGTAGTCTCCTTGGATTTGCCTATGCTGGGTATTCATTTCATATAAAATAAATCGTTACAATATGTGAACTTTGTATCTGGCTTCTTTCACTTAACATGATGTTTTCATCCAATTTGTAGCATGTTTCAATACTTCATTTCTTTTTATGGCTGAATAATATTCTATTGTATGTATATGCCACAATTTGTTTATCCAGTCATCTCTTGACAGGCATTTGGGTTTTTCCACCATTTGGCTGTTATGAATAATGCTGCTATAAACATTTGTATACAAGTTTCTGTTTGGACATATATTTTCATTTCTCTTGAGAACATACCTAGGAGTGGGATTTCTGGTCACATGGTTATTCCATGTTTAACTTTCTGAGGAAATTCTAAACTATTTTCCCCAATGGCTACATCATTTTGCATTCCTACCAGCAATGTACAAGTTCTCTGATTTCTCCACATTATTGTCAACACTTATTATTTTCTTCTTTAAAATTATTATTATAGCTATCCCAGTGGATGTGAAGTAGTATCTCGTAGTTTTGATTTGCATTTCCTTAATGGCTGATGTTAAACCTTTTCTCTTGTGCTTGTTGGCCATTTGTATATCTTCTTTGGAGAAATGTCTATTCAAGTCTCTTGCCAATGATGTGTTTCTATAAACAGTTTTATTGAGACATAAGTTACATACCATACAATTCACTCATTTAAATCATATAATTCAATGGTTCTAATATATTGACAGAGTTGTGCAACCACCACTACAATCTAATTTTATAATATTTTCATTCCCTAAAAGAAACTCAGCACTCTTTAGCAGTTTTTCCTCATTCCATCCTCCTCCCAGTCCTGGCAACCACCAACCTCCTTTCTGTCTCTATAGATTTGCCTATTATGGACATTTCATATAAATGGAATCATACAATATGTGGGCATTTGTGACTGGCTTCTTTCACTTAGCATAATGTTTTCAAAGTTCATCTATGTTGTAGCATGATCAGTATTCATTCCTTTTTATTGTCAAATACTTACTCTTTGTATGGATATACCACTTTTTATTTATCCGTTCATCCGTTGATGAACATTCAGGTTGTTTCCACCTTTTGGTTATTGTGACTATTGCTGCTATGAACATGAGTGTACATGTATTTGTTTGAGTATCTGTTTTAAATTATTTGGGGTATATGCCTATAAGTGGACTCCCTAGATAGTATGATAACTCTAACTTTTTAAGACCCATCAAACTGTTTCCCAAAGTGGCTGCAACATTGTACATTCATACTATGCACAAGGGTTCCAATTTCTACATATTCTCACCAATCCTTGTTCTTGTTTGTCATAGTCATTCTAGAGAATGTGAGGTGGTATCTTATGATTTTGGTTAGCATTTCCTTAATGGCTAATCACGTTGAACATCTTTTCATGAGCTTACTGGTCATATGCAAATCTTCTCTGGAGAAATGTCTATTCAGATCCATTGGGCATGTTTTAACTGGGTTATTTATCTTTTACCAATGAGTGGTAAGAGTTTTTAAAATATATTTTGACTAAAGGTCATTTATCAGATATATACATAATTTTCAAATATTTTTCCTATTCTATGGCTGTCGTTCTTTTCTTGATGGTATCTTTTGTAGCAAAATATTTTAATTTAATTTTTTTTTTTGCGGTACGCAGGCCTCTCACTGTTTTGGCCTCTCCCGTTGCGGAGCACAGGCTCTGGACACGCAGGCTCAGCGGCCATGGCTCATGGGCCTAGCCGCTCCGCGGCATGTGGGATCTTCCCGGACCGGGGCACGAACCCGTGTCCGCCCCCCTGCATCGGCAGGCGGACTCTCAACCACTGTGCCACCAGGGAAGCCCTATTTTAATTTTTGATGAAATCAAATCTACCTGTAATTTCTTCTGTCATTTTTGCTTTTGGTATCATATCTAAGAAGGTTTTGCTGAGGTCACAAAGATTTACTCCTATATTTTCTTCTAAGAGTTTTTTAGTTTTAGCATTTAGATCTATGTTCAATTTTGATTTAATTTTTTGTGTATGGTGTCAGGAAGGACTCCAATTTTATTTTTTTAAATGGGTCTGATGGGTTTTAATTCTATACTCTAAGGCAAAACTAATGATAGCTTCAATATAGGCTAGGCTGAGATTCAGAGATGAATATGAAGAATTGGAGAGGGCAGCCAGTGTGTTAGGACTAAGCTTTATGCTACCAGGGCAGTGATTCAGGAATGCACATATGAGTCAAGCCAGGCTAATGAGATGAAATTTCAAGACATGTTGGAACTATTGGGATAAAAACTCTTTTTTTTTTTTTTTCCTTTTGTTAGGATTGTTATCTGTATGGATGACTTAAAGCTGAAGCTGCCAGTCTCCTTAAATAGACAGCCTGCTGGAAAATGGGCCAATAACATGGAAAAAAGCCCTAAGAGATGGGGAGACAGACAATGAGTCTGATGACACTCACTTTCTAAATCTCACCATTCTTGAAAATCTATCCTTGGATTTTTCACTTATATGAATGAATAAATTCTCGTCTTTCCTTAAGTGGCTTTGGGTTAGATTTTTGTCACAGTCAAGTAAGTGGAGAATGGCACATACCTATAACTTTCCCCAAATATTCACCAAAAATATACTCTTGAAAAAGAATAAATTTGTTATAGTTTCCTGTTCATATCATGCTCTGGAGCTTTGACATGGACTGTTTTTTTCTACAAGGAATACCTTTCTCCTTATCTACTTGATTAATATTACCTATCTTTTGAAAACTAGTGAAAGCCTCAAATGGTCCTCTAGAATCCTTAGCTAATATAGTTAGACATGGTTGGAGCTCCCCTATGAGCGCCAGTGACACCCATCTAATTTTATCTTAGTTTTCTGGCTCCCTGACTTCTGAGAAATGAAAGGGCAGTGAACATATTTATTTATCTCTGTATTCCTAGTGCATAGACCAGTACGTGCCTGGTACGTAATAGGCAATTTGTAATATTTGTTAAATGAATGGATAACTGCAGCAGATAATCTGTACTCATTAAATTTTTATTATGGTCTCACAGTGCCATAAATATATAATTACTTTCTCTGTGTCTAGCTTTCCCCCACTCTCCTTGTTCTGAATTTTAAAACATTCCTACAGGAAGATACTTAAGACTAGAGGGAACACACATTAATGTGATGGTTTTGACCAGCGTGGAATGTAGTTGTCTTCATGCTTTCTGAACAAAGTAGTGTTGAGCCAGTGTAACACCACCTATATTCTCAAATTATCACTTGGTTTTAGAATACAATTTCTCGGGCTTCCCTGGTGGTGCAGTGGTTGAGAATCTGCCTGCCAATGCAGGGAACATGGGTTCGAGCCCTGGTCTGGGAAGATCCCACATGCTGCGGAACAACTGGGCCCGTGAGCCACAGCTACTGAGCCTGCGCGTCTGGAGCCTGTGCTCCGCAATGGGAGAGGCTGCGATAGTGAGAGGCCCGCGCACCGCGATGAAGAGTGGCCCTCACTCGCCGCAACTAGAGAAAGCCCTCGCACAGGAACGAAGACCCAACACAGCCAAAAATAAGTAAATAAATTTATATATAAACAAAAAAGATGCGAAGGTGTGTTCACATGTCTAATCACGTGTCAGTTCACGTGTCTGGCATACGTTGTCACGTGCGTGCATCCTCTACAAGTGGTTGTGCGTTTGTGTACTTGAAAAAAAAGAATAAAAGTTCTCTTTTCAGTTTGGTGTTTTAGCATGAGGAGGCCAATGACAAATGATCTCCTTAGGTTTAAGACACATTTAGCATTCTTGATCTTACTTTCACATCCAAAAAACATTCCCATGCTTCTGGAGTTGCTCTATGGTGTAATTCATAGTGGTGGAGAGCTGATGTTGCTTTATTTCCTTGCTTAACCTTCTCAGTTCCAACCAATATCCAGGTAGCATGTTTTCTCTTAATATTTTCAAAATTAATTATAGCCTGTAAAATTTTTGATGCAAATGAAAGAGCACTAGGGTCAGAAAAGTAGCCTCAGTTCTTCCACTAGTTTGTTGGATGACTTGAACATCTCTGGTCCTCAGTAACTTCAGCTGAATCATGATGGACCTGGATGGAAAATCCTCTAAGAACCATTCCAACTCTCAGATCCATAGGACACTTGATAATCTTAGTATTCAGTGAAGTTATTTGAGTTAGTAGTTACTGGAAGAGACAATATGGCCTTCTAGTCCTTGGTTTCATGCTCCCAGATTGTATGCACTGTTAATTGTAGAGAAAACATTGGCATTAAAAAGGAATAGTTACTTTTTACTTAAGAAAGCTTGTCTTTACTTTTCTCCTTTTTGTTCTTATTTCTTTAAATAATATGTTGTGACCATTTGGGGGACCCCAAATAATCTAACTGGGCCTGTAATCTGTTTTCTTTCTTTCTTCCTTTTTTTTTTTTGACCACGTGTGGAAAATTAGTTCCCTGACCAGGGATCAAACCCACACCCCCTGCATTGGAAGCATGGAGTCTTAACTACTGGGCCACCAGGGATGTCCCTGCTTTCTTTCTTTCTTTTTTTTTTTTTTAAAAAAGAGACATTTTAAATTTATTTTTATTTTTTAATAGATCTTTATTGGAGTATAATAGCTTCACAATGCTGTGTTGTTTTCTGTTGCACAACAAAGTGAATCAGCCATATGCATACACATGTCCCCATATCCCCTCCCTCTTGAGCCTCCTTTCCATCCTCTCTATCCCACCCCTCTAGGTCATCGCAAAGCCCAGAGCAGATCTCCCTGTGCTATGCTGCTGCTTCCCACCCGCTAACTATTTTATATTTGGTAGTATATGTATGTCGATGCTACTCTCACTTTGCCCCAGCTTTACCCTCCACCCCATGTCCGCAAGTCCATTTTCTACATCTACCCCTTTATTCCTGCCCTGCAACTAGGTTCATCAGTACCATTTTTGTTTTTTAGATTCCATATATATGCCTTAGCATACAGTATTTGTTTTTCTCTTTCTGACTTCACTCTGTATGACAGATTCTAGGTCCATCCACTTCACTACAAATATCTGTTTCATTTCTTTCTGTGGCTGAGTAATATTCCATTGTATATATGTGCCACATCTTTATCCATTCCACTGTCGATGGACATTTAGGTTGTTTCCATGTCCTGGATATTGTAAATAGTGCTGCAGTGAACATTGTGGTACATGACTCTTTTTGAATTATGATTTTTTCAGGGTATATGCCCAATAGTGGGATTATTGAGTCATATGGTAGTTCTATTCTTAGTTTTTTAAGTAATCTCCATACTGTTCTCCATAGTGGCTGTATCAATTTACATTCCCACCAACAGTGCAAGAGCTTTCCCTTTTCACCACGCCCTTTCCAGCATTTAGTTTTTCTAGATTTTTTGATAATGGCCATTCTAACTGGCGTTAAGTGATACCTCACTGTCATTTTGATTTGCATTTCCCTAATGATTAGTGATGTTGAGCATCTTTTCATGTGCCTCTTGGCCATCTGTATGTCTTCCGTCTTCCTCGGTGAAATGTCTATTTAGGTCTTCCACCCAGTTTTTAAATGGATTGTTTGTTTTTTTGATATTGAGCTCCATGAGCTGTTTGTATATTTTGGAGATTAATCCTTTGTCTGTTGTTTTATTAGCGAACATTTCCTCCCATTCTGAGTGTTGTCTTTTTGTCTTGTTTATGGTTTCCTTTGCTGTGCAAAAGCTTTTAAGTTTAATTAGGTCCCATTTGTTTATTTTTGTTTTTATTTCCATTTCTCTAGGAGGTGGATCAAAAAAATCTTGCTGTGGTTTATGTCAAAGAGTGTTCTTCCTATGTTTTCCTCTAAGAGTTTTATAGTGTCTGGTCTTACATTTAAGTCTTTAATCCATTTGGAGTTTATTTTCATGTATGGTGTTAGGGAGTGTTCTAATTTCATTCTTTTACATGTAGCTGTCCAGTTTTCCCATTACCACTTATTGAAAAGGCTGTCTTTTCTCCATTGTATGTTCTTGCCTTCTTTGTCATAAATTAGGTGACCATATGTGTGTAGGTTTATCTCTGGGCATTCTATCATGTACCATTGCTCTATATTTCTGTTTTTGTGACAGTACCATACTGTCTTGATTACTGTAGTTTTGTGGCATAGTTTGAGGTCAGGGAGCCTGAATCCTCCAACTCTGTTTATCTCTCTCAACATTGCTTTGGCTATTCGGGGTCTTTTGTGTTTCCATACAAACCGTAAAATATTTTGTTCTAATTCTGTGAAGAATGCCATTGGTAGTTTGATACGGATTGCATTGAATCTGTAGGTTGCGTTGGGTAGTATAGTCATTTTCACAATATTGATTCTTCCAATCCACGAACATGGTATAGTTCTCCATCTGTTTATGTCATCTTTGATTTCCTTCATCACTGTTTTATACTTTTCTGAGTACAAGTCTTTCACCTCCTTAGTCAGGTTTATTCCTAGGTATTTTATTCTTTTTGTTGCAATGGTAAATGGGAGTGTTTCCTTAATTTCTCTTTCTGATTTTTCATTGTTGGTGTATAGGAATGCCAGAGATTTCTGTGCATTAATTTTGTATCCTGCAACTTTACCAAATTCATTGATTAGATCTAGTAGTTTTCTGGTGACATGTTTAGGACTTTCTATGTATAGTATCATGCCATCAGCAGACAGTGACAGTTTTACTTCTTTTCCAATTTGTATTCCTTTATTTCTCTTTCTTCTTGGATTACTGTAGCTAGGACTTCCAAAACTATGTTGAATAATAGTGGCGAGGGTAGACATCCTTGTCTTGTTCTTGAACTTAGTGGAAATGCTTTCAGTTTTTCACCATTGAATATGATGCTTGCTGTGGGTTCGTCATATATGGCCTTTATTATATTGAAGTAGGCTTCCTTTATACGCATTTTCTACAGAGTTTTTAATCATAAATGGGTGTTCAATTTTGGCAAAAGTTTTCTGCATCTGTTGAGATGATCATATGGTTTTTATTCCTTAATTTGTTAGTGTGGTATATCACATTGATTGATTTGCATATATTGAAGAATCCTTGCATCCCTGAGAAAAATTCCACTTGATCATCGTTTATGATCCTTTTTATGTGCTGTTGGATTCTGTTGACCTGTATTTTGTTCAGGATTTTTGCATCTATGTTCATCAGTGATATTGGTTTATAATTTTCTTTTTTTGTGATATCTTTTTCTGGTTTTGGTATCAGGGTGATGGTGGCCTCGTAGAATGACTTTGGGAGTGTTCCTCACTCTGCTATTTTTTGGAACAGTTTGAGAATGATAGGTGTTAGCTCTTCTCTAAATGTTTGATAGAATTCGCCTCTGAAGCCATCTGGTCCTGGGCTTTTGTTTGTTGGAAGATTTTTAATCACAGTTTCAATTTCAGTGCTTGTGATTGGTCTGTTTATATTTTCTATTCCTTCCTGGTTCAGTCTTGGAAGTTGTGCACTTCTAAGAATTTGTCCATTTCTTCCAGCTTGTCCATTTTATTGGCATATAGTTACTTGCAGTAATCTCTCATAATCCTTTGTATTTCTGCAGTGTCAGTTGTTACTTCTCCTTTTTCATTTCTAATTCTATTCATTTGAGTCTTGTCCCTATTTTTCTTGATATGTCTGTCTAATGGTTTATCAATTTTGTTTATCTTCTCAAAGAACCAGGTTTTAGTTTTATTGATCTTTGCTATTGTTTCCTTCATTTCTTTTTCATTTATTTCTGATCTGATCTTTATGATTTCTTTCTTCCTGCTAACTTTGGGGTTTTTTTGTTCTTTTTCTAATTGCTTTAGATGTAAGGTTAGGTTGTTTATTTCAGATGTTTCTTGTTTCTTATGGTTGTTTATTTGAGATGTTTCATGTTCCTTAAGGTAGGATTGTATTGCTATAAACTTTCCTCTTAGAACTGCATTTGCTGCATCCCATAGGTTTTGGGTCATCGTTCTTTCATTGTAATTTGTTTCTACGTATTTTTAAATTTCCTCTTTGATTTCTTCAGTGATCTCTTGGTTATTAAGTACTGTGGTGTTTAGCCTCCATGTGTTTGTATTTTTTACAGATTTTTCCCTGTAATTGATATCTAGCCTCATAGCGTTGTGGTCAGTAATGATACTTGATAACGATTTCAATTTTCTTAAATTTACCAAGGCTTGATTTGTGACCCAAAATATTATCTATCCTGGAGAATATTCCATGAGCACTTGAGAAGAGAGTGTATTCTGTTATTTTTGGATGGAATGTCCTATAAATATCAATTAAGTCCATCTTGTTTATTGTATCATTTAAAGCTTGTGTTTCATTATTTATTTTCACTTTGGATGATCTGTCCATTGGTGAAAGCGGGGTGTTAAAGTCTCCTACTATGATTGTGTTACTGTGGATTTCCCCTTTTACGGCTGTTAGTATTTGCCCTATGTAGTGAGGTGCTCCTATGTTGGGTGCATAAATATTTACAATTGTTATGTCTTCTTCTTGGATTGATGCCTTGATCATTATGTAGTGTCCTTCTTTGTCTCTTGTAATAGTCTTTGTTTTAAAGTCTAGTTTGTCTTATATGAGAATTGCTACTGCAGCTTTCTTTTGATTTCCATTTGCATGGAATATCTTTTTCCATCCCCTCACTTTCAGTCTGTATGGGTCCCTAGGTCTGAAGTGGGTCTCTTGTAGACAGCATATATATGGGTCTTGTTTTTGTATCCATTCAGCCCATCTGTGTCTTTTGGTTGGAGCATTTAATCCATTTACATTTAAGGTAATTATCGATATGTATGTTCCTATTATCATTTTCTTAATTGTTTGGGGTTTATTATTGTAGGTCTTTTCTTTCTCTTGTGTTTCCTGCTTAGAGAAGTTCTTTTAGCATTTGTTGTATAGCTGGTTTTGTGGTGCTGAATTCTCTTAGCTTTTGCTTGTCTGTAAAAGTTTTAATTTCTCCATCAAATCTGGATGACATCATTGCTAGGTAGAGTATTCTTGGTTGTAGTTATTTCCCTTTCATCACTTTAAATATGTCTTGCCACTCCCTTCTGGCTTGCAGAGTTTCTGCTGAAAGATAAGCTGTTAACCTTATGGGGATTCCCTTATGTGTTATTTGTTGTTTTTCCCTTGCGTCTTTTAATATTTGTTCTTTGTATTTAATTTTTGATTGTTTGATTAATATGTGTCTTGTGTTTCTCCTTGGATTTATCCTGTATGGGACTCTCTGTGCTTCCTGGACTTGATTAACTATTTCCTTTCCATATTAGGGAAGTTTTCAACTATAATCTCTTCAAATATTTTCTCAGTCCCTTTCTTTTTTGCTTCTTCTTCTGAGACCCCTACAATTCGAATATTGGTGCATTTAATGTTTTCCCAGAGGTCTCTGAGACTGTCCTCAATTCTTTTCATTCTTTTTTCTTTATTCTGCTCTGCAGTAGTTATTTCCACTATTTTATCTTCCAGGTCACTTACCCGTTTTTCTGCCTCAGTTATTCTGTGATTGATTCCTTCTAGAGAATTTTTAATTCCATTTATTGTGTTGTTCTTCACTGTTTGTTTGCTCTTTGGCTCTTCTAGGTCCTTGTTGAACGTTTCTTGTATTTTCTCCATTCTATTTCCAAGATTTTGAATTATCTTTACAATCATTATTCTGAATTCTTTTTCAGGTAGACTGCCTATTTCCTCTTCATTTGTTAGTTCTGTGGGTTGTTCCCTTGCTCCTTCATCTGCTGTGTGTTTCTTTGTCGTCTCATTTTGCTTAACTTACTGTGTTTGGTTTCTCTTTTTCACAGGCTGCACGTTCGTAATTTCCTTTGTTTTTGGTGTCTGTCCCCAGTGGCTAAGGTTGGTTCGGTGGGTTGTGTAGGCTTCCTGGTGGAGGGGACTAGTTCCTGTGTTCTGGTGGATGAGGCTGGATCTTGTCTTTCTGGTGGGCAGGTCCACGTCTGGTGGTGTGCTTTGGGGTGTCTGTGGCCTTATCATGATTTTAGGCAGCCTCTGTGCTAATGGGTGAGGTTGTGTTCCTGTCTTGCTAGTTGTTTGGCCTAGGGTGTCCAGCACTGTAGCTTGCTGGTCATTGAGTGGAGCAGGGTCTTGCCATTGAGATGGAGGTCTCTGGGAGATTTTCACCGTTTGATATCACATGGAGCTGGGAGTTCTGTTGTGGACCAGTGTCCTGAAGTTGGCTCTCCCACCTCAGTGGCATAGCCCTGATGCCTGGCTGGAGCACCAAGAGCCTGTACTCCACACAGCTCAGAATAAAAGGGAGGAAAAAGGAAAGAAAGAAAGAAGAAGATAAAATGAAATAAAGTAAAATAAATAAAAATAAAGTTATTAAAATAAAAAATAATTATTAAGAAAAAAAATTTTTAAGTAATGAAAAAAAAAAAGGACAGACAGGACCCTAGGACAAATGGTAAAAGCAAAGCTATACAGACAACATCAGACACAGAAGCATACACATACACACTCACAAAAAGAGAAAAATGGGGAAAAAATATATATATCGTTGCTCCCAAAATCCACCTCCTCAATTTGGGATGATTCGTTGTCTATTCAGGCGTTCCACAGATGCAGGGTACATCAAGTTGATTGTGGAGATTTAATCCGCTGCTCCTTAAGCTGCTGGGAGAGATTTCCCTTTCTCTTCTTTGTTTGCACAGCTCCCGAGGTTCAGCTCTGGATTTGGCCCCGCTTCTGCATGTAGGTCACCTGAGGGTGTCTGTTCTTTGCTCAGACAGGACGAGGTTAAAGAAGCAGCTTATTTGGGGGTTCTGGCTTGCTCAGGCTGGGGGGAGGGAGGGGTATGGATGCAGGGCGAGCCTGTGGCTGCTGAGGCTGGCGTGACATTGCAACATCCTGAGGTGTGCTATGTGTTTTCCTGGGGAAGTTGCCCCTGGATCATGGGACCCTGGCAGTAATGGGCTGCACAGGCCCCCATGAGGGGAGGTGTGGATAGTGACCTGTGCTTGCACACAGGCTTCTGGTGGCTGCTGCAGCAGCCTTAACATCTCGTGCCCGTCTCTGGGGTCCGCGCTGATAGCCACGGCTCGCGCCAGTCTGTGGAACTCCTTTAAGCGACGCTCTTAATCCCCTCTCCTCGTGCACCAGGAAACAAAGAGGCAAGAGAAAGTCTCTTGCCTCTTCGGCAGGTCCAGACTTTTTCCTGGACCCCCTCCTGGCTGGCTGTGGCACACTAGTCGCCTTCAGGCTGTGTTCACGCTGCCAACCCCAGTCCTCTCCCTGGGATCCGAGCTCCAAAGCCTGAGCTCAGCTCCCAGCTCCCGCCCACCCCGGCGGGTGAGTAGACAAGCCTCTCGAGCTGGTGAGTGCTGGTCGGCACTGATCCTCTGTGCGGGAATCTCTCCACTTTGCTCTCCGCACCCCTGTTGCTGTGCTCTCCTCCGCGGCTCCGAAGCTCCCCGCTTCTGCCACCCGCAGTCTCTGCCCACGAAGAGGCTTCTAGTGTGTGGAAACCTTTCCTCCTTCACGGCTCCCTCCCACTGGTGCAGGTCCCGTCCCTATTCTTTTGTCTCTGTTTTTTCTTTTGCCCTACCCAGGTACGTGGGGACTTTCTTGCTTTTTGGGAGGGCTGAGGTCTTCTGCCAGCGTTCAGTGTGTGTTCTGTAGGAATTGTTCCATGTGTAGATGTATTTCTGATGTAACTGTGGGGAAGAAGGTGATCTCCATGTCTTACTCTTTCACCATCTTGAAGCTCCTCCTTCCTCCTCTTCATTTATTTGGTCTTGTAGGTTTTTACCTTTCTCCTTCATCTGTGACGTATTTTTGCAGTCCCGTTTTTTTTTTTTTTTTTAATGAGTGGGATTGTGTTCCTGTCTTACTGGTTGTTTGGACTGAGGCTTCCAACACTGGAGTTTGTAGGCTATTGGGTAGAGCTGAGTTTTGGTGCTGAGATGAGGAACTCTGTGAGACCTCACTCCAATGACTATTCCCTGGTATATGAGGTTCTCTGTTAGGCCAGTGGTTGGGACTCAGAGCTCCCACCGCAGGAGCTTTGGCCCAATCCCAGGCTCCTGAACCAAGATCCTGCAAGCTGAGTGGGGTGGCAAAAAAAAAAAAAAAAAAAGCAATAACAATGTAAAAAATAAAATTAGACTAGGAAATTAACAGATATGTTAGGAAGAATATAAAAATAAAAATATAGATGAGTCAACAACTGGAAGGTACATCAGTACCACAACAGTAAAAAGAGGAGGAGGGAAAAGGAAAAAAAAAGGGGGGGGGGGTAAATGCTTTGGCTGTGGAGGGTGAGGCCTATGCAAGGGTGAGGTTTGGGTGGTGGACGGGATTAATGCTTAGGACCCACAGGGCTGGAAAAGGCCCTGGGTGCTGTGGAGGTGGTGCTTAGGCTCATGGAACAGAGGGACCCAGGCGTGCCCCTCAACCCTGGTCTCAGAGGGCAGGGTACCTCACCTGGGAGCCCAGTAGGCTTCCTGGGCTTGAGTGGCTGAGGCAAGCCCTCCTCTCCTCTCCTGCTCCTCTGGTCAGGGAGGGCCCCTCCCACCTGCCTCTCCTGATCTCCCTGGTCTCCCTCCTATGCCCCCAAGGACATACGTGGCCTGGAGGGGGGCTTTGGAGGGCAGGGGATTGGCCTGGGAGCTCAGAAGGCTCCCCAGGCCCAAGTGGGCCGGGCAATCGCCCTCTGCTCCTTTCCATCTCCTCCTGGAGGGCCCCTCCCACCTGCATCTCCTGATCTCCCCAGCCTCAGGGTCCCCGATCCTGTCTGGCCTCCACCTCTCCTCTCTGCTCAGTCCTTCTATGTCCTACTGGTTCACTTTGGGGTTCCTCCTGTCTCCTTGGGTATCAGAGTCCTCCACCAGCCACCGGCAGGTGCCCTAGTTGTGGGGAGACGCTAACTCTGCGTCTTCCCACACCACCATCTTGACTCCACACCCCTGCCTTATTTCTTAAAGGAAGCTAAGATATACTTGGTGTCTAAAGAGTTTTTATAGCTGGGTTGTACAGTCAGAGTGAGTTAAATGATATATCAGATTACCCCCTAATTTCAGTGGTTTAACAACACAAAAGTTTATTTCTTTCTTACATTGTAATCCAGTGAGAGGTGGCAGAGCTGGGCGATGAATAGGGGGTAGAGAGCTGGGACTGACTGCTTCTATCACGTGACTCCACCACCTTCCAAGACCTCTGAGTCTGCCCCTGGATCTTTCAGCTCCACCAATAAATGAGGAAAGAGACAGGGATGGTGGAGAATTGTTTTTATGGTCACTCCTAGAGTGTTATATCAATTTGTATACATTACAGTGATCAGAACTCATATGACTCCACCTCTGCAAGGTGGCCAAGAAACGTAGTTCAACTGTATACTAAAGATGAAGAGGAAATTATTTATGTGATCTGCTAGGTCATCCAGGTGTGGCAGAAATATGCACAGGGAGATGTTTATACAGTATGGTAGCCAAACAGAGAGATTTACATTGTCATAGAGAGAGATTAAAAAGACTGATCAAAAGGTCACAAGGAGGGACAAGGGGTGATTCTGACCTCAGAGAAGGGACTTAATGCAATCTCTCTTGTTTTGTAAGCAAGGAAATGATGACAGTGGTAATCAAAGTGGACTGCTCAGAGCCACTGCAAATCAACAGCTTAAGCTGAAACTAGGATGCCTAGGCCAGTGTACTTCCTGACCAGTGCAGTAGGATCACAAATGTCAGCATTCTTTGGAGAAAAGCCTGCTTGGATATGGTTTGAGGTCAAAGTTAAGTTAATCAACTTTATTTATTTTTTTAGTGGTATACCTTTGAAGAAGCTCTTCAGGACTCTTAAAAGTCTCCAATTGTCTAAGAGCACAGAGTGGAGGAGGCATTTAATGTGAGAGAGACAGAGAAAGAGAGACAGGCAGAGGGACAGAGAAAAGCAGAGAGACTGACAGAGAGGAGAACCACTTAGAAAGAGCCAAAGATCTACTTAAGAAATGCTCTTTTGATAGTCTACCTGGACTATTAGTTTTGATAGCTCTAGGGGTCTACAGCATGAATTTTACTTCCTGTTTTCTAGTTCTAAGGAGAGCTAGCCCCTGGTCAAACACTGAAGAAGGTAAATGTTTTGGGGGCCCTCTGCCCCTCCTGTGGTGTACCTCTCCTACCATTTAAAGCTCCATTGTGTCTCCCAAATCCCTCAACAGATAACAATGCCTTCAATTCATTCCCTGGTCAATTTGATCATTCCATTCTCCATCCCCCAAAGGTTACTCTCGTTGTGTATAAAGTGTTGATTATGTACATTCATTGTCTCCTGATCCCTCACATATACTATATGAGCTGTTTTATTATACCAATTTTATAGGTGAGGAAATTGAGGCCAATAGACAGAACTACCAATTATTGGTTTCAAGTGCTTTATGTATACCATCACATTTCATACAGCACCTTTGCAAAATACTGTTATATCACTTCCCTTTAAAATAAGAAGTGTCACTATCAGAGAGGTTAAATATTTTTTTCCAAGATCACCAAGGTGGCAAGATGAAAAGCTGGATTTTAAACTTAGATCTATTTTATTTCAAAACCTATGCTTTTCCTGATGCTTAATAATGATGATGATTTTATCATCTTTAATCATTTTTTACTGTTATTAATTTTTTATTTCATAGTCTCCTCAGAGAAATAATTCTATGATGGGATTCAATGATGGGATTCATGGAGATGTGATGCTTTAAACCTTATGAAAAAATGTGTTAGTTTAATTTATCATTTAGGATGCTTTCAGCTCCAAGTTAAAAAAAAAGACAAATGGCATAAACAAGTAAACAACAATGTATTTATTCTCTCTCTTAAAGCAAAATCCAGAAATAGAAGAGTTTCAAAGCTGGTTAATTCAAAAGTTCAGTGATGTCATTGAGGAACCAGTATCCATCCATCTTTCTACTCTGTCATTTACATAAATTTGGTTTGATCTTTTAGGCTGGCTCCCCTGGTGATAACAGATGGCTCTTTTATTGTAGGCAACAACATCCAGAGGCAGAAAATGAAACTACTAAACTTGTATTCCTTTTTAGGTGTGAGAAAAACCTTCCCAGATCCTCACCAACAGATTTCCCTCGACATCTCTTTAGCCAAAATTGTGTCACATGCCTGCGCTTAAACTAATAACTTTCCAAGAGCAATGGAGTTACCATGTTTGACTTAAACCACTGAAGATTTAGCCTCTTATAGCTTTGGTGACCCTTGAACAAAATAAGAATTCTATTAGGGAGAAGGATCAAGGACATGGCCAGTGGGTAGGAAGTAGTAGTGACGATCACATTCAGACACGAGAACTTAGTGGGTGAGGGAAAGAGGTAGAAGCTTTCAAGTTCAGAACAGAGGTCTCTTGTTTTCCCACGAGCCCAGTCCTGATATGAAACTTGTTATAGAAATAAGTACTATTTATAAGTGTTTCAGAAAGAATTTTCACATTGTTTTAGGGTGTTATTTTGAAATTACAAAGATTCCAAGTTGGTTGATGGAAAATCACTTGGAAAAATAATTGAAATTCTGACTCATTAAGGCCCACTTATGTTATTCTATTGTGGACTCGTGGATTTCAAATAATTTTAGAATCATTTAGCTTAATCTCCCAACCCCCTGTTATAATGCTTAGCTTCCTTCCACGGTGTATTTGGTTATCCAGCCTCTGCCTCAACACATTCCATGGCGGGGGGCTCACTATTTACAGTACATTCCCTCTTTTGTTAAAAAGTTATTTTTCATTTTAAACTGAAATTGCTATAATTAATTAAGTATATCTTTTGCAGAGACACAAATGTGCTGTGTAGAAAAGAATAGGTTTTGGAATCAGCAGATTCTGATCTAAGATTGGCATCTCAGGCTTGCAATGACTGGTTATGGGGCTGGGAGCCAGACTATATCTAGATTCCAATTCCAGATATCCTATCTACCAGCTGTGTAACCTTAGGAAAGCACTTAACTCAACCCCCATCCCCATGCCTCAGCTTTCTTTTCTGCAAAATGGGTCCTATAGTGGTATTTACTTAAAGGGGTTGAGTCTATATAAGTAACACCTTAGTGCTGCTGGAAACAATAAATGTTGCTTAATATATTAAAACGAGCTGTGAGGACTTACAAAAAAAAATTGAACTCTTTAAGATGCAGCAAAATTGACATAACCATAACTACCTCTGAGGTTTGTTATAATGATTAAATGAGACAGTGAATACAGAAAACTCAAAAAAGGTTAATCCTTCTTCCCACTTCACTTGCCCAATTCCTGCCTGGAACTTAGAAGGCGCCCTTTAAATATTGCCTGTTCCTCTAGTTCCCTTTCCCCTGCGAAGCTATAGGGGTGAAGCTCACAGGGTGAATTTCAGCCTTCCCTGTGGATTCCATGTTTCTGCAGAAAGCGAGTCTGCTGTCCTCAAGGTTCAGGCCTCACTACCATTTGTATCTCCTGGGGTCAGCAGAACATAAACTTCTCCACAGCAGCACCAAATCTTACTCAACCTTTTACCTGTACAATTCCTGGAACAAAATCAGTGCTCAACACGTATTTATAACTGAATTAACTTTTCTCTGTGACTTTCTGTAAGTACTATACTCACTGTAAATGTTTAATCAACTAATTATAATAAAATTAGCCATTGATGTTATTATTGTATAACAAACTCAATTGTTTGTGCAGGTAATGGGATGGAGGCCAGTGGGGAATACAGCTATTCCCAACGTCTGCAGTACCTATTTCCTTTTCTCCCTATGCCAGACCTTTTGATGTTTACTTTTCCTCTCCCAAGATGCAAATCATACCCACGAAGAGCAGCCATCACAGTGGGAAGGGAGAACTGAATGTCTCCATGACCTAGTTTCTGTTTTTCTTCACCCTGGCTGGGGCTACACTTTCAGTTCACTATGCACCTTGGGGTAATGCAAATTGCATTTTAAACGGATTAACTAAAGTCAATGTGTGATGACTGCTGCCCCTAAACATGCTTGGCCCAAATCATTTATTTTTTCCCTTCAAATGATAACCTGAATTCCATATGAAATACAGTATATGACACATTAAATCAAAACATCGGTCCATTCAACCCAGTCTTCAGTCCCCGCTGCTGTCACTAGGTAAGGATTGCGACAGAGCCTAAGAGTTTCATGGCAAAAATTTTAAATACAAAAAAAAAATTCTTCAAAGCCTTTTACAGATTCACCATCATGGATTAATCTTCATGTTTCTTGAGCTTCTGTGAGGAACTAGGGAGCATCAGGATTTGTCCCTAGTTCTTGGGGTCAAGTTTGTGTTCTCACTATGGTCTTATAGATGGTGATCTACTTCCAGTATCCATCTTAGCAGACCTAAGAGGCCTGTCTACACAATGGTCCACACGATGGCTGGCCTTGGCTTTGTGTGACTCCTGCATTTTATCTTTGGTACATTCGAATACGAAATAACTTTTTCAAGCCCTGCCTCCCTGGGAAGGAGGCACAGACCTTTTCCACTCAAGACACACCTTCTTGACGTAGGACAGATCTGTTTATCTAAGAAGCCAGAAATTCAGAAGCTTCACTAAATTATTCTTCGGGAACAAAGTAAAAAACTCTGATGTGTTGACTCCTACTTTTATTTTAGCTGGGCTGGGATGTCTGTATAAACAGCCTTTCTTATGACAATTTGGCAGCATGAATTCTGGTCAGGAAGAAGAGAATCGGACAAATGTTTTTATTTCTCAGTCACCATCCTCACTTGCCCTCCCCTTTGCTGCCCTTTCTCTGAACTGAGACTGGAGTTTGATTGGGGCTTTGTTTTGTGCCTTGGGCAAAAGTTTTGGGTCAGCTGAGGTCAGTTCTCATTTTATCTAAATCAGTTTGCCCTTCCTCGATCTCAATGGAAAAACTTCAACAAAAATACATTTACACATAAGACTCAGTTTTCATTGAGTTCTGTATAGGCAAAGGAGACCAGATCCTTATCCCTGCAGACACTTAACCTTTTAAACAATGTTTTATTAATTTTTTTCAAAGAACTTCTACTTCTTCATAAATAAATTGGCTCCCCTGTTTCTAATACTGACTCCAGAAGCTTGCAGACTTTTGACGTTTCCTGTAATTTTAATGTAGACATTGTCTCAAATATATTGTAAGGTGGCAGTGTCATAGACTGGAGAATGTTCTGTGAAGGAATGACAGTCAGGAAGCCGGGGTTCTACTCCTGACTATGCCATTAGGTGTGAACCTGAGCAAATTCCTAAACCCTCAGCTACTCATCTCAATAAATAGAAACTGGATAATATTTAAGTTTTCTTAGACTACCAAGATTTAATGATTCAATTGATAGAAACTGAGTGGAAATCCAAGAAACACAAATAAATCAAAAAATAGATATGGGATTTATTTTAGAACTCACAATTTTTAGGAGGCTAATAAGCAAGGAGTACATCTTCCTGAGTTATCAAGACTAATAGTGACATTTAAGAAGCAGTAGACAACTTTTAGCATGTCAGAGCTGGAAGGGACCAGAGAGGTTTTCATATCAAATCCATTCCTTTTATAGAGGAGGACATTGAGGCTTGAAGAGGAGCAGTGACTTGTCTAATGTTGGTTGAAAAAAGTTACCCAGGATTTTCTCTTGGTTGCTTTTATTTATACTACCTTGACTCTTTATACTACTCAGAGGTATTCTTTACCATAAATGTTGTTAGTGTTGTGTTTTAAATAATTCCAGCTTTTAAAAACTCTGTTTAGGGCTTCCCTGGTGGCGCAGTGGTTGAGAGTCTGCCTGCCGATGCAGGGGACACAGGTTCGTGCCCCGGTCCGGGAAGATCCCACGTGCCGCGGAGCGGCTGGGCCTGTGAGCCATGACTGCTGAGCCTGCATGTCTGGAGCCTGTGCTCCGCAACGGGAGAGGCCACAACACTGAGAGGCCCGTGTACTGCAAAAAAAAAAAAACAACAACAGAAAACAAACAAACAAAAAAAACAGAAAAAAAACAACACTGTTTAAAGCAAACCCACTAGGCCATTCTTTCTCTTCCCCATTAGGATTGTAACTATGAACCAAGGGACAGTGTGGCAGTTGATATATGGTACATATGTTCTAGGGATTTGAGCATAACAGAGGAATCTGAAATACCATTTTATGTGAGGACACGTTCACATATTTCATCCTTTGTTGGTTCCATATATACCAATTATCTAGTGTATGCAAGCCTGAAAAATAATTTCTTACCGCAATTTTCCAAAGACTACATTTACCCAAGGTGTCTGGATAGCTGACGACCAAATTTATTCTGGGAAAGTGAATAATCAGGATTGTTGGACTGGGAAATTTATATACTACATTTAAAAAATGCAAGAGTATAGGCTTTGTTTTGTATATAGCACCTCCTAAATTTTACCTGTTTATAATATTCCTTGGACAATAAAGGCAACTCATCAAATTTTAGTTCAGAGTTGGCCAGCAAGTAAATATCTATTCTTCCTGATAATTTCTTGTCTTCTTCACATTTGGAGGAGTGAAAAGTATCCTATACATGATTTTTTCAGGCAATTAGTATGTTTATAAAAGCACAATCCTAGTTTCAAATTGATAATATTTCATAAAATACATACTTTTCTAACACCAGAATAGTTATGAATGTTTTAAAATTTTCTAGATGATCAAGTTTCATTATGAACATCAATTATTATACCTTCCCTGATAATACAGTGATCACCTCAGGTGCTATTGATGTGCATGGAGCCATTTGCCCCAGTGTTTAAATGCAGGCAAGCGCACATTTGTATTTTTGCAGTCCTTATACTAATGATCTGTCACCTATAAGGTCCTCAAGGGATAGCATGGCAATTTTTAGTAGCCCCTCACTCACCTGAGAACATATTGCTTTGGGTTTTTTTTTTTTTTTTTTTTTTTTTGCGGTACGCGGGCCTCCCGCTGTTGTGGCCTCTCCCGTTGCGGAGCAACAGGCTCCGGACGCGCAGGCTCAGCGGCCATGGCTCACGGGCGCAGCCGCTCCGCGGCATGTGGGATCTTCCCGAACCGGGGCACGAACCCTTGTCCCCTGCATTGGCAGGCGGACTCTCAACCACTGCGCCACCAGGGAAGCCCTGCTTTGGGTTTTGAAACCAGATGACCAAATTTGTTATACCGGTGGGAAGAATGAGAGAAAGAAGGATCTGAGAGAGGTTTACAGGACTTTGTTGCATGGAATTTTACTGCTCAAAGATCTCTTGTATTTACTTTAGCAATAACTAGATTCTGGGAGGCATTTTACCCAGGGCTTACAACCATATATTAGTTCTCTAATTAGAACTTTGGGTCAGTTTGTTTACATTCTGCTAAATAACAAAAACTTACTTACGTCATTCTTGGATCTAGACAAGTTATGAATTATGAAGGATTGGATAAATAATTAAATAAACAAAATTCAGCCCTACACAGCACAATTTCCTACATTTCTGGGGGGCAGTATAGCATGAATGTTAAAGACAACAAGCTTCAGAGCCAGAGCAGCTTAGGTTTGAGTCCAAGTTCACCACTTTTTAGCCTTATGACTTGAACAATTCACTTATTCACTCTATTTTCTTCCTCAGTAAAATGCAGATGATACTAGTAACTACCTCTAATTTTTGTATAAATGAAATGTGATAATGCATGCAAAGCACTTAGTACAGTGCCTGGCATAAAGCAAACATTAAACCTTATTTCAGTGCATACTTTACTCTTCTAAATTTCTCCCAATCTCTTTATCAGTCAGGATTGACTAACTGCTATAATGAACAACACCTAAGTTTCAGGGGATCAGCATAACAGTTTACTTCCCACCTATGTAAAGTCCAGTCAGCAGTGGATAGAGAAGCTCTTGTCCACTCAGTCATTCAGAGAGACCCAGCCTCCTCCCATCTTGAATCTCCAAGATCACCTTGGCAGGGAGCAGCAAATGATAGCCTGTGGGCTAGATCAGCCTGTTATCTGTTTTTGTACAGCCCATTAGCTAAAAATTATTTCTTTCCTGTTTAAATGATTATATTTTAAATAGTTTTAAAAATGCATGCATAATATCCTTGATTTTGGTTCTTGGCCATCAAAGCCTAAAATATTTACTATCTTGCCCTTTAATAAAGTTTGTCAACCCCTTTCCTAGGGCCCTAGAGCAGAATCCTCTGCTTTGAGCCATCAAATGAAAGAGGGGAAGAAGTGGAGGATCATGTGGGACATTTTTGGAAATGGTGTGCGTTATTCCCATCACATTCTTTTGGCCGGGACTCAGTCAAATGTCCTTACTTAACTGCAAGGAAGGCTGGGAGATGTGGTCTAGTGTATGCCCAGGAGGAAAAGTGGATTTTAGTGATCACAAGACAGTACTGCCATACCATGCCAGAAATAAACTTCTCTCTCGGCAACCCCCATGCCTCCCCAATCCCTGTACTTTCACTCCTGATAATCTCATTTCCTTTTATCTCTGTCAAGCCAAGTCTTAACCAATTTTTCATTTTCTATTCTGTCTGTTCATTTCTAAGCAACTCTACCTAAAATTATAATTTAGTATCCTCTGTTCTAGAAAATCAAATCCTTATCCTAATTTTACTGCCCCTTAGAAAAATATTCTGTCTTCCTCTTCTCCTTTCTCACCATTTTTTCCCCAAAAAACTACTTTGTATATTTTACCACAAGTTAATATGTCAATCTATCCCTCCTGAAAATGGTTCGTTTGAAGATAACTATTGACATACTAATTGCTAAAGCCCGTTATCTTTTCTTATTCCTCATTCCTCCTGATCCCTACTTTAAAACTTTAAAAATTAATATCATACTCACAATAAACTGTACAAATTATAAATGCCTTTGTAATATGCCTCAATTTTTGGTTGTTAAGTGTTCCAGCTTTGTTCATCTTCAAGATTATTCAGATTATCTATTTCTCCTTGTGTGAGTTTTGGCAGATGGTGTCAAGGAGTTGCTTCATTTCATCTAGGTTATTAAATTTGTTGGCATAGAATTGTTCATATTATTCCTTCATTATCCTTTGAATTTCTCTGGGATCTGTATTATGTCCCCTCTTTCATTTCTGATATTAGTAACTTGTGTCTTCTCTCTTTTTTTTTCGTCGTTAACCCGGCTAGAGGCACATAGATTTTATTGATCTCTCCAGAGAAATAGCTTTTGGTTTTGTTGTTTTTCTTTATTAATTTCCTGGTTTTGACTTTATTGATTTCTGGTCTAATTTTTATTATTTATTTTCTTCTGCTTACTTTAGATTTAAATTGCTCTTCTTTTTCTAGCTTCCTAGGGTGGAAGCTTAGATGATTGATTTTAGATCTTTCTTCTTTTCTAATATATGCATTCAATGCTATAAATTTCCCTCTAAGCGTTGTTTATGCTGCATCCCACAAATTGCGATGTTATGTGTTTGTTTTAATTTAGTTCAAAATATTTTTAATTTTTCCTGAAGTTTTTTTTGACCCATGTATTATTTAGACATGTTTTGCTTAATGTCCAGGTATTTGGGGATTTTCCAGCTGTCTTTCATTGATTTCCAGTTTAATTTCACTGTTCTCTGAGAGAAGACTTTGTATGATTTCTATTATTTCAAATTCATTAAGTTATGTTTTATGAGCCACTATATGGTCTATGTTTATGAATGTTCCATATGATCTTGAAAAGAATGTGTAATCTGCTGTTGTTTGATAAAGTAGTCTAAAGATGTCAATTATATCCAGTTCATTGATGGTGCTGTTGAGTTCAACTAAGTCCCTTACTGATTATCTGCCTGCTGGATATGTCCATTTCTGACAGAGGGGAGTTAAAGTCTCCAACAATGACAGGGGACTTATCCATATTTTCTTACAGCTCTATCAGTTTTTGCCTCATGTATTTTGACACTCTGTTGTTCAGTGCACACACATTAAAGATTGTTATGTCTTCTAGGAGTATTGACTCTCTTATTGTTATGAAATGCTCCTCTTTATCCCTGACAGCTTTTCTTGCTCTGATGTTTTCTCTGTCTGAAATTAATATAGCTACTCCTGCTTTCTTTTGTTTAATGTTACCATGGTATATCATTCTTCATCCATTTACTTTTAACCTATATGCGTTTTAATATTTAAATTGGATTTCTTGTAGACAATATAGAGTTGGGTCTTGTTTTTTGATCTCTGACAATCTCTGTCATTTAATTTGTGTATTTAGACCATTGAGGTATAAAGTGGTTATTGATACAGTTGGATTAATACCTGTCATAATTGTTAGTGTTTTCTATCTGTTGTCCTTGTTCGTTGTTTCTATTTCTGTCTTTTGCACTTTTATTTTCCTTTTGTGGTTTTAATTCAGCATTTTATATGATTCCATTTTCTCTCATTTCTTAGCATATAGTTCTTTTTATACTGTTTTTAGTGGTTGTCCTAGAGTTTGCAATATACATTTATAACCAATCCAAGTCCACAAGTCATATGACAACATACCATTTCACAGATAGTACAAGCATCTTATAATAACAACATATTTCTAATTCCTCCCTCCCATACCTGCATCATTACTGCCATTCTTTTAACTTACATATAAGTATACATAATTGAATACATTGTTGTTATTATTTTGAACAAACTGTTATCTGTTAGATCAATTAAGAATAAGAAACATAAAAGTTTTTTTTAAGTTTAATATAACCTTCATTTACCTGTTCTCCAATGTTCGCTCTTTCTTTATGTCAATCCAAGTTTCTGACCTATTTCATTATTTTTCTCTCTGAAGAACTTCTTTAACATTTCTTGAAAGGCAAATCTACTGGCAACAAATACCCTCAATTTTTGTTTATTTGAGAAAGTCTTTATTTCTCCTTTACATTTGAAGGATAATTTCACAGGGTACAGAAATCTAGGTTGATGTTTTGTTTTCTCTCAATACTTTAAATTTTCACTGCACTCTTTCTTGCTTGCATGGTTTCTGAGGAGAAATCAGATTTTTTTTTCTTTGTTCCTCTATATGTAAGGTGTTCTTTTCTTCTGGCTTCTTTCAGGATGTTTTTCTTTATCTCTGATTTTCTGAAGTTTGACTATGATATGGTGTCAAGGTGGAGTTTTTTCCTTTTTGATATTTACCTTGCTTGATATTCTCTAAACTTTCTCTATCTGTGATTTGGTGTTCAACATTAATTTGGGGGAAATTCTCTGTCATTATTCTTTCAAATATTCCTTCTATTTTTTCTTTCTTTCTTCTCCATTGGGTATTCCCATTACATATATATTATACCTTTTATAGTTGTTCCACAGTTCTGGGATATCTTGTTCTATTTTTCAGTATTAAAATTTTCTTTGCTCTCCAGTTTTGGGAAGTTTCTATCATCATATCCTCAAGCTCAGTGATTTTTTTCCTCAGCTATGGCCAATCTACTAATGAGCCCATCAAAGTTATTCTTCATTTCTGTTACAGTGTTTTTTTTATCTCTAGCATTTCTTTTTTTTTTTATTGTTTCTTGGAATATCCATCTCTTTGCTTACATTATCCATCCATTTTTGCATGTTGTCTACTTTTTTCATTAAAGCTCTTAGCATGGGCTTCCCTGGTGGCGCAGTGGTTGAGAGTGCGCCTGCCGATGCAGGGGACAGGGGTTCGTGCCCCAGTCCGGGAAGATCCCACATGCCGTGGAGCGGCTAGGCCCATGAGCCATGGCCGCTGAGCCTGCGCGTCCGGAGCCTGTGCTCCGCGGTGGGAGAGGCCACAACGGTGAGAGGCCCGTGTACCGCAAAAAACAAACAAACAAACAAACAAAACACAAACAAAAAAAAGCTCTTAGCATGCTAATGTTAGTTTAAAATTTTTTCTGGTCTGATAATTCCAACATTCCTGCTATATCTGACACTGGTTCTGTTGTTTATTCAGTTTCTTCAAACTGTGTTTCTGCTTTTAGTATGACTTGTATTCTTTTGTTGAAAGGTGGACATTGTGTACTTGTTAAAAGAAACTGATGTAAATAGGCCTTTTGTAATGTAGTGGTATGTTGTGGCAGGGGAGTATTATATAGTCCAATGATTAGGTCTCAGTTTTTTGGTGAGCTTGTGAAATGGGGGAAAGTGGTGAAAAGGTACAAAATTCCAGTTATAAAATAAACAAGTCAGGGGGATGAAAGGTACAGCATGGTAACTATAATTAATAATACTGTATTGCATATTTGAAAATTGCTAAGACAGTAAATCTTAAAATTTCTCATCACAAGAAAAAAGTTTGTAACTACATATGGTGACTGATGTTACATAGACTTATTGTGATGATCATTTTGCTATATATACAAATATCAAGCCATTATGTTGTACCTCTGAAACTAATGTATGTGAATTATACTTCAATAAAAAAATCTATGTCCATTTGGTAATGTAAGGTAAAATCATTCATCTTAGTATGCATTTTCTATGTTTAATTACTTGTTCTGTACTTTCTTATTCTTTTTTTAAAATTTCTTTTAGATTGATCAAGCATTTTTATTACTTCCAACTTTCTCTTCTAATATTGCTAGTTATACATTTTTTTAAACTATTATTTTGGTGATTACCACAGAGATTACAATATACACCTATGACTAATGTAAATTTGTAGTTTTATTACTTCCCTGAGAATTCAAAGACCTTAGAACATGTTAACAATTTTTAACCTTTCCTCCTTTGTTATTGATGTCATTGTTTTATATATATTTTTAAAGTTCTATAAGATATGATATTTTTTGTTTGATATAGTCAATATTTATTATGTTCATCCATATATTTCCCTTTTGTATACCTCTTAATTCCTTTATGCATTTCCACACTATCTGGGACCATATTTCTTTATCCCAAAGAAATTATTTATATTTAGTATATATTTTCATGCATATATCCTGGCCATAAATAATCTGAGACCTGGAGGTGAGGCAGGAGCTGAATCCATATGTTTTTCATTTCATCTTCATTTTAAAAGGGTGTATTCACTGGGCATAAGATCCTAGATTAGCAGTTATTTTTTTTCAGTGCTTTAAATGTGGCACCCATTATTTTTGTTGAGAAGTCAACTGTTTTGTTGCTTCTTAAAAAGTATTGTCTTTATTCTTGGCTGCTTTGAAGACTTTTGCTTAATTTCCATTTTTCAAGAGTTTTAATATGATGTGCCTCTGCCCTCTCTCCCTCTGTGTGTGTGTGTGTGTCTGTGTGTGTGTGTGTTTATCCTGCTTGGTTTCTGAAGTGGTTCTTGAAAGAGTGCTTTCAGTATTACACTGGAGTGGCTTTCAAGTCTTGTCCCTTTGAGTAGATTCTCCAGTTTTTACACAGAAAATCTACCTAAAATGCAAATTGAACCATGTTCTTACCTTCCAAATCTTTCAAATACATATTAAGATAAAGCTCAGCCTCTCTGTCCCAGTCTATAAGGCCTCCCTGACCTAAATCTACCTACATTCACATCCTCATTTCCTTCTCCCTCCTGAATCTATCCTTCCCCTGGATCATAATGAGGTAAGTATTTTAATCTCCCTCCACAAACTTTCATAACTCTATGTCTTTGCTTTTGTTATTCTCTCTCTCTCTTTTTTTTTTTTATAGCACCAGGTCATTTCTTTATTTTCAGGAAATTATACAATAGAACTCAGAGTTAAAGTAGTTGCTCTATTTCATTCTCCGGGTTCCTGTCCTCCGGGCCCTCATCGGCCCTTGCAGCATTTCTTTCTTCCACTGAAACAGGAACTGGCGGGTGTCCAGTGTATCCGCAATAAAATTTATACTGGGCCCCATTCTGGGAGCATTAAGAGATTTTCTGTCTGGCCTGGACATAGCCTGAGGCAAACTGAGTGAAGAGGATGCAGGAGCCCAGGAGCAGAAAGCAGAGGTGCCTCGTGGAGGGTCCTGGGTGGTGAGGAAGAAAGAGGGGGAGCCAGCAGCCAAGGCCCACCACTATTCTCTTTGTCTAGAATAACCTTCCCTTACTTCTACCCCCACACACATCTTTATCCAGATAACCCCCCACCATTCTTCAAAATCTTATCTTACCAATTCTTCCAGGAAACTTCTTTGTGGCTCCAGCCTGGACTGTACCAATAATAACCTTCACTGGCCTCCACTGTAGCTCTTCTTTCTCAATATTGCAGTTGCCTTTTTAGGTAATAGCCTCCTTACTGAGCACAGTTGATATCATGCTACTTAGAAGCTAGAACCAGAGATTACTCATCCTTTAATGCCAAGTCCTTAAACCAGTACCTGCCATACTATAAACAAATATTTGTAGAATAAGTTAAATAAAATAAAAATAACTAGACTCCAATGATATATATCCTTTCTCAACATTTATTGAGTCCTTCCTTTGCACCAGGCACTGAGCTGAGTGCTTTATACACATTATGTTCTTTAACCTTCCATAACAAGCCTATGAGGTACTATAATTATCCCCATTTTACAGATGAGGACATTGAGTTCAGAGAAGTTATATGATTTGCTCAAAATTACACAGATAGTAAATGGCAAAGAAAAGTTTCAAATCCAATTTTTAAAAGTAATTTTATTTATTTTTTAACATCTTTATTGGAGTATAATTGCTTTACAATGGTGTGTTAGTTTCTGCTTTATAACAAAGTGAATCAGCTATACATATACATATATCCCCATATCTCCTCCCTCTTGCATCTCCCTCCCATCCTCCCTTGTGTACCTCCAGAATACAAAGTCTTCCCCACAAAAATACAAACTACTTGTCCCTCTCAACTGCTAATTTCTGACATTATGACCTACTTCCCAGCCCTACCAACATTCTCTAGATTGAATACTTATTACTGTGTTGTCACCAATACAAGGCTAATTTTGGATCATGGTAGCCCTCAATAGTTATCAAATCATTAAAAAAATAAATGAGAAAATACAATTTTTACCGTGCCTGAACTTAGCAGGCTTATTTCTGAGTCATCAAATATGCCTAGGGCATTATGAGAATTAACATAAAGAAATGTTAATTCAAATTCTCCTCAAGATCTAGGTGGGAATTAGACTCTTGGAGGCAGAACCTGGACTATTTTAGGCCATTTGTGTAGGATGTTTTAAGTGAATTCTTCAGACTGCTGATTAAACATAATTTTGCATATTCTATAGGTACAAAAAGAGCAAGCATGCTAAACATGGTGGTTTCCCTTTTCTCAAGGGATAATATGGACAAAAGCCTCTACACACAAGTCCACTGTGGTCTGGAGGAGTTAAAGAATCTTCTAGATGAAAGAGATTTGCAACCAGAGTGCCAAGTAGCCCCAAGAGGCTGCTGAACCCCAGGGCATAATGTCTTTCCTCCAGGCATTGTGTTTTGCATTATGGGCCATAGAGTGTGTATTGGATGATCTCTCAGAGGCCTTCTCAGTGTTAGGTGGGAGCTCTCATCACTGAGAAGTGCAAACATCATATGTATAATATGCATCTGGGCTCAGCAGGGATGATGACACTCTATTCTGGGGCAGCCTTTTGGATGCAGTCTCATCCTGCAGTCTGCAAACACATTCCTTGGTTTCAACTGCAAAGGCAGGAAGAGGGGTGAAGCGGGGAGGGGCTACTGAATGATATCCTTTACAGTTGTCCTTGTCTTCATAGGTTATTCCCTCCATATTCTATTGCTTTCTGGTCTAGCTCCAGCTTCCCTGGAGTATTACTCTCCTTAACCAGAAAAGCAGGAGATGAAAGGTGGGAATTGCTGTTTGTCAGTGAATGGTGCAGCTTTTCTTCACCGGGTGTGAATGTAAGGGTGCTTTATACATGGAGAGATGCTATGAAAATAAAAAAACATCACTATATTATTATATATTATTATTTGAAGGGTAAATGTTGAATTGCAAAGAAATGACCCATGGCTACCTAGAATAATACCTGTGACAAAATGAACCACGCAAATTAGCCCAGTTAATTTAACAGGAGTTGGGGGGTGTGGGGTGGGCTGAATTGGGAGATTGGGATTGACACATGTACTCTAATATGTATAAAATAGCTAATAAGAACCTGCTGTATAGCACAGGGAACTCTACTTTACTTTGCTGTACAGTAGAAACTAACACAACATTGTAAAACAACTATACCCCAATTAAAAAAAAATTAACAGAAGTTAAGAGAATTTGTAAATTGAACCTGAACCGAAAGGAAATAGGAATATAAATAAGTTTGGGAGATTAGGAAGAATGCATTTTGGCTTTTTCTTGTTGTAGGGCATTAACTCATAGTGATACCTATGATTTGCATGACAGGCTCTATGTTTTAAAGCACTTTAACATATTCCTCATCTTTTTTGACCCTCACAGTAACCATAGGAAGAGGATAACAATATAACACCTTTGTCCAAATGAGGAAGGAGATATCCAGGTGTTTTTCCATTGTCCATGGGGAGTCAGGGTGAGGCTGGGACTTGAAACCTACTCTTCTGGTTCCAAACCTTTAGTCTTTCTACTACACTGTAGAATCATGATCTAAAATCCAGTGTACTTAGAATATGATTTTATTATTAAACCAGTTTTCTTTCCACTATGCTACACCTTAGACAAAAGCAGGAGTGGAGTATGGTCAGTGAAGTTGTGCAGGTTTGAGGGGTTTTGCTATTGGCTTGGAGGTCTCATGTAGAGTCACATACAGCCAGCCTGGGGACTGTATTTAATCTCAAGTCACGCTTGAGATTGTGATTATAGGTGCATCCCAATGCCCTGAACTGCAGATTTCCACAGAGGCAAATGCTGCCCCATAATTCAGCCTTATCCTTCCTCTCCCACAGTGGTGGAGCAGATTTTGTCAACAAGTGTGCTTTGGGCAACGTGCTGGGCACCACTGGGAATAAAAAAGAAGTTTACTACAAGATCCTGTTCCCCAGAGCCTGAAATCTAGACAAAATAAATACACACACACACACACAAAAGTGTGTGGTGCCAGCTCTTCTTGAAACAGCATTTCAGAGAAAGAAGGGACCAGTGAGAGCAAGCATAGCTGCAGGAAGTTGCAGGAAGGAGGTGTCATTTAAAACAAGTGGGATATAGATGAGGAATTAAATAGACTGAAGGGAGAGGCACATTATTTCCAAGTGAAGGGACAAGAAAAACAAAAGCTTAAAGGCAGGAGCAGCTCAGATGTCTATGTGAGACAGTGAAAAAGCCATCTTGACTGGGTGGGAGGGCAAACCACTCATTCAATCTCCGTTTAGAAGGAGAAACAGTGAAGACCAGACCAAACCAGAGGCAGAAGCGGGTTAGCTTTTGTGATAGCCTAGCAGGAACTCCACCCCCTCCCAGCTGTGTATGTAATGTTAACCAGTATGGTCCTCAGAGTGGTGGGCTGCCCACAGTCAGTGTGGATGCGATTTTTATAAGAGGGGGTGTTATAAGGAGGTAGGAGAGAGGATAAGGAGTGCTTTGGTTGGGGTTGGGGAGATGTAGGTTTCTACTGAGCACATTGTCCCACAGGAAAATGTTTGCCAAAGACCAACTTCCTTCCTTGTCTTTACAAGTTGATCTGCCAATGATCTTCTTTTGGGAGATTTCCCATTTTTCTCTCCCCTTTCCCCCTCGGTACATACTTTTTCTTCTTATGGTGGAATTTGTATTTTTAGCCTAGGCAGTTGCTGTGGCAACCACTAGAGCTGAACATTTTGTTTCCCAAGAACAAATGCATGTTTAAATATTCAAGCAATTTTCCATTTTCAAAGCAACTGAGATTTCAAGCATATTATTTAGACCATATGAGAGAAATTGAATTTTCTGTCCTTTATTTTAAGGATTCCCATAGTGTTCACACATTTCCAGGGCTGGGATGGAGGTCAGGATTAATGTGTACATCAAATGTGGTAAGCCCTTTCAGAAAGGAGAATAAGGAATATGTTATGATATTTTACTCCCCTCCACAACTTTTTTTGGGCAGATCTTAACCATGATTACTCCAGGCAACAAGGATGGGGGCTAATTTCCTCTCTCCTCAGGAAGGGAAGATACATAAAGAGGTACTCTTCTCCAGTCTTTCAATGAAGGGGGCCATCCTCCCATGTCTAACATACCCCAAACAATGTTGGCATCAAAAAAATGGCCTTTGTTCAATCTTTTGACATTTTCTCACATTAGATAAATTGTACTTTCTCACATTAGAGAAATTGTACAAATTGCATTTACTATGTCTGAGTATTCTTTTTTTAATTTAATCTATTCAATTTTATTTTATTGATAATAGGTTTAGCCTCATCCTTATCATTAAATTTATTTTGTTTTGTTTTCAATTTTTATTGGAATATAGTTGATTTACAACGTTGTGTCAGTTTGTGCTGTACAGCAAAGGGAATCAGTTACACATATACATATACCCACTCTTTTTTAGATTCTTTTCCCATATAGGTCATTACAGAGTATTGAGAAGAGTTCCCTGTGCTATACAGTAGGTCCTTATTAGTTATCTATTTTATATATAGTAGGGGGTATATGTCAATCCCAATCTCCAATTTTATCCCATTCTTCCCCTTTCCACCCTGGTAAACATGAGTTTGTTTTCTACATTTATGACTCTATTTCTGTTTTGTAAATAGGTTCATTTGTATCATTTTTTTTGATTCCTGTCTGAGTATTCTTTTTCTCTCTTAAAAATATTGCATATATATTTTATAGATTGTGGATTACAAACACATCTCTATTTTAGTATCTAAGGTTCAGAAGCATATCCCAGACTCCAGACTCCTCTCAAGTACATTGGAATGTGAGAATGGCTCTCCCACACATCTAGACAAGGACTTGTAACCTTGGGTCCATGAACTTGAATGGAAAAAAATTACACCATTATTTTTGCTAACTTCTAACTAAGATTTATCATTTTGTTCCATTATGATTATAGGTAACAAACCATAAGTCACCACTAAACACCACACCACATTACAATTGCTGAAGAATTATATGAAAATTTTGTGCATGCCCATCACCACCTTGAAATTAATGGTAGTTATTAGATACACTGCACAGCACAATCTTGTTGCTTCTTGAGTTAATAAAGAATATACATAGAGAGGATTGATTCAAGATGGCAGAGTAGAAGGACGTGCTCTCATTCCCTCTTGCGAGAGCACCAGAATCAAAACTAACTGCTGAACAATCATTGACAGGAAGACATTGGAACTCACCAAAAAAAATACCCCACATACAAAGACAAAGGAGAAGCCACAATGAGATGGTAGGAGGGGAACAATCACAATAAAATCAAATCCCATAACTGCTGGGTGGGTGACTCACAAACTGGAGAACACTTATACCACAGAAGTCCACCCACTGGAGTGAAGGTTTTGTCCCCCACGTCAGGCTTCCCAACCTGGGGCTCTGGCAATGGGATGAGGAATTCCTAGAGAATCAGACCTTGAATGTTAGCGGGATTTGATGGCAGGACTTTGACAGGACTGGGGGAAACACAGACTCCACTCTTGGAGGGCATACACAAAGTAGTGTGTACATCAGGACCCAGGGGAAGGAGCAGTGACCCCGTAGGAGACTGAACCAGACCTACCTGCTACTGTTGGAGGGTCTCCTGCAGAGGCAGGGGGTGGCTGAGACTAACCTTGAGGACAAGGACACTGGCAGCAGAAGTTCTGGGAATTACTCCTTGGCATGAGCACTCCTGCAGTCCACCATTATCCCCACTAAAGAGCCCGGATAGGTTCCAGTGCTGGGTCGCCTCAGGCCAAACAGCCAACAGGGGGGAAACACAGTCCCATCCATCAGCAGAGAAGCAGATTAAAGTTTTACTGAGCTCTGCCCACCAGAGCAACAGCCAGCTCTACCCACCACCAGTCCCTCCCATCATGAAATGTGCACAAGCCTCTTAGATAGCCTCATCCACCAGAGGGCAGACAGCAGAAGCAAGAAGAACTGAAGTAAGAAGAACTACAATCTTGCAGCCTGTGGAACAAAAACCACATTCACAGAAAGAAAGACAAGATGAAAAGGCAGAGGGCTATGCACGAGATAAAGGAACAAGATAAAACCCAAGAAAAACAACTAAATGAAGAGGAGATAGGCAACCTTCCAGAAAAAGAATTCAGAATAATGACAGTGAAGATGATTCAGGATCTCAGAAAAACAAAGGAGGCAAAGATTGAGAAGATGCAAGAAATATTTAACAAGACCTAGAAGAATTACAGAACAAATACCTAGAAGAATTAAAGAACAAACAGAGATGAACAATACAATAACTGAAATGAACAATACACTAGAAGGAATCAATAGCAGAATAACTGAAGCAGAAGAATGTATAAGTGACCAGGAAGATAGAAGGGTGGAATTCACTGCTGCAGAACAGAATAAAGAAAAAAGAATGAAAAGAAATGAAGAGAGCCTAAGATACCTCTGGGACAACATTAAACATAACAACATTTGCATTATAGGGATACCAGAGGGATGAGAGAGAGAGAAAGGACCCGAGAAAATATTTGAAGAGATTATAGTCGAAAACTTCCCTAACATGGCAAAGGAAATAGCCACCCAAATCCACGAAGCACAGAGAGTCCGATACAGGATAAACCCAAGGAGAAACATGCTGAGACACATAGTAATCAAATTGGCAAAATTAAAGACAAAGAAAAATTACTGAAAGCAGCAAGGGAAAAATGACAAATAACTTACAAGGGAACTCCCATAAGGTAAACAGCTGATTTCTCAGTAGAAACTCTACAAGCCAGAAGGGAGTGGCATGACATATTTAGAGTGATGAAAGGGAAGAACCTACTATCAAGATTACTCTACCTGGCAAGGATCTCATTCAGATTTGATGGAGAAATCAAAAGCTTTACACACAAGCAAAAGCTAAGAGAATTCAGCACCAGCAAACCAGCTCTACAACAAATGCTAAAGGGACTTCTCTAAGTGGGAAACACAAGAGAGAAAAAAACCTACAGAAGCAAACCCAAAACAATTAAGAAAATGGTAACAGGGACATACATATCAATAATTACCTTAAATGTGAATGGATTAAATGCTCCAACCAAAAGACACACACTTGCTGAATGGATACAAAAACAAGATTCATATATATGATGTCTACAAGAGACCCACTTCAGTCCCAGGGACACACACAGACTGAAAGTCAGGGGATGGAAAAAGATATTCCATGCAAATAGAAATCAAAAGAAAGCTAGAGTAGCAAAACTCATATCAGATAAAATAGGCTTTAAAATAAAGAATGTTACAAGAGACAAGGAAGGACACTACATAATGATCAGGGACCAATCCAAGAAGAAGATACAATTCTAAATATATATACACCCAACATAGGAGCACCTCAATATATAAGGCAACTGCTAACAGCTATAAAAGAGGAAATCTACAGTAACACAATAATAGTGTGGGACTTTAACACCTCACTTACACCAATGGACAGATCATCCAAACAGAAAATTACTAAGGAAAGAAAAGATTTAAATGGAACAATAGACAAGATAGATTTAATTGATATTTATAGGACATTCCATCCAAAAACAGCAGATGCATTTTCTTCTCAAGTGTCCATGGAACATTCTCCAGGATAGATCACATCTTGGGTCACAAATCAAGCCTCAGTAAATTTAAGATACTTGAAATTATATCAAGCATCTTTTCTGACCACAATGCTATGAGATTAGAAATCAATTACAGGGAAAAAAATGTAAAAAACACAAACACATGGAAGATAAACAATATGTTACTAAGTAACCAAGAGATAACTGAGAAAATCAAAGATGAAATCAAAATATACGTAGAAACAAATGACAATGAAAACACAATGATCCAAAACCTATGGGATGTAGCAAAAGCAGTTCTAAGAAGGAAGTTTATAGCTATACAAGCCCACCTCAAGAAACAAGAAAAATCTCAAATAAACAATCTAACCTTACACCTAAAGGAACTAGAGAAAGAAGAACAAACAAAACCCAAAGTTGGCAGAAGGAATGTAATCATAAAGATCAGAGCAGAAATAAATGAAATAGAAACAAAGAAAACAATAGCAAAGATCAACAAAACTAAAAGCTGGTTCTTTGAGAAGATAAACAAAATTGATAAACCATTAGGCAGAATCATGAAGAAAAAGAGGGAGAGGACTCAAAACAATAAAATTAGAAATGAAAAAGGAGAAGTTACAACAGACACTGCAGAAATACAAAGCATCCTAAGAGACTACTACAAGGAACTCTGTGCCAATAAAATGGACAACCTGGAAGAAATGGACACATTCTTAGAAAGGTACAACCTTCCAAGACTGAACCAGAAAATATGAACAGACCAATCATGAGTAGTTAGATTGAAACTGTGATTAAAAATCGTCCAACAAACAAAAGTCACTGACCAGATGGCTTCACAGGTAAATTCTATCAAACATTTAGAGAAGAGCTAACACCCATCCTCCTAAAACTCTTCCAAAAAATTGCAAAGGAAGGAACACTCCAAACTTATTTTATGAGGCCACCATTACCCTAATACCAAAACCAGACAAAGATACTACAAATAAAGGAAAATTACAGACCAAGATCACTGATGAATATAGATGCAAAAATCTTCAACAAAATACTAGGAAACAGATTCCAACAAGATATTAAAAGGATCATACACCATAATCAAGTGGGATTTAACCCAGGGATGCAAGGATTCTTCAATATACGCAAATCAATCAATGTGATACACCATATTAACAAATTGAAGAATAAAAACCATATGATCATCTCAATAGATGCAGAAAAAGCTTTTAACAAAATTCGACACACTTATGATAAAAACTCTTCAGAAAGTGGGCATAAAGGGAACCTACCTCAACATAATAAAGGTCATATTCGACAAACTCACAGTAAACAGCATTTTCAATGGTGAAAAACTGAAAGCATTTTCTCTAAGATCAGGAACAAGACAAGGATGTCCACTCTCACCACTATTATTCAACATAGTTTTGGAAGTCCTAGCCACAGCAATCAGAGAAGAAAAATAAATAAAAAAATACAAATTGGAAAAGAAGAAGTAAACCTGTTACTGTTTGCAGATGACATGATATTACACATAGAGAATCCTAAAGATGCCACCAGAAAACTAGTAGAGCTAATCAATGAATTTGGTAAAGTTTCAGGATACAAAATTAATGCACAGAAATCTGTTGCATTCCTATACACTAATGATGAAAAATCTGAAAGAGAAATTAAGGAAACACTCCCATTTACCGTTGCAACAAAAAGAATAAAATACCTAGGAATAACCCAACCTTAGGAGACAAAAGACCTGTAGGGAGAAAAGTATGACACTATTTAAAGAAATTAAAGATGATACAAAGAGATGGAGAGATATACCATGTTCTTGGATTGGAAGACTTGATATTGTGAAAATGACTATACTACCCAAAGCAATCTACAGATTCAAAGCAATCCCTATCAAATTACCAATGGCATTTTTTACGGAACTAGAACAAAAAATCTTAAAATTTGTATGGAGACACAAAAGACCCCGAATAGCCAAAGCAGTCTTGAGGGAAAAGAACAGAGCTGGAGGAATCAGACTCCCTGACTTCAGACTATACTACAAAGCTACAGTAATCAAGACAATATGGTACTGGCACAAAAACAGAGATACAGATCAATGGAACAGGATAGAAAGCCCAGAGATAAACCCATGTAACTATGGTCAACTAATCTATGACAAAGGAGGCATGGATGTAAAATGGAGAAAAGACAGCCTCTTCAATAAGTGGTGCTGGGAGAATTGGACACTGAAATATAAAAGAATGAAATTAGAACAATCCCTAACACCATACACAAAAATAAACTCAAAATGGATTAGAGACCTAAATGTAAGACTGGACACTATAAAACTCTTAGAGGAAAACATGGGAAGAACACTCTTTGACATAAATCACAACAAGATCTTTTTTGATCCACCTCCTAGAGATATGGAAATAAAAACAAAAATAAGCAAATGAGACCTAATGAAAGTTAAAAGCTTTTGCAAAATAAAGGAAACTACAAACAAGACAAAAAACCCTCAGAATGGGAGAAAATATTTGCAAATGAATCAACGGACAAAAGATTGATCTCCAAAATATATAGAGCTCATACAGCTCAATATTAAAAAACAAACAACTCATTCCAAAAAATGGGCAGAAGACCTAAATAGACCTCTCTCCAAAGAAGAGATACAGATGGCCAAGAAGCACATGGAAAGCTACTCAACATCACTCATATTAGAGAAATGCAAATCAAAACTACAATGAGATATCACCTCACACCAGTTAGAATGGGCATGATCAGAAAATGTACAAACAACAAATGCTGGAGAGGGTGTGGAGAAAAGGGAACTCTCTTGCACTGTTGGTGGGAATGTAAATTGATACAGCCACTATGGAGAATAGTATGGAGGTTCCTTAAAAGACTAAAAATAGAATTACCATATGGGCCAGCAATCCCACTACTGGGCATGTACCCAGAGACCACCATAATTTAAAAAGACACATGCACCGCAATGTTCATTGCAGCACTATTTACAATAGCTAGGTCATGGAAGCAACCTAAATGCCCATTGATAGACGAAAGGATAAAGAAGATGTGGTACAATGGAATATTACTCCACCAGAAAAAGGAAATTGGTTCATTGGTAGAGACGTGGATGGATCTAGAGACTGCCATACAGAGTGAAGGAAGTCAGAAAGAGAAAAGCAAATATCATGTATTAACGCATATATGTGGAACGTAGAAAAATGGTACAGATGAACCAGTTTGCAGGGCATAAACAGAGACACAGAAGTAGAGAACAAACGAATGGACACCAAGGGGGGAAAGTGGTTGACGAATTGGGAGATTGGGATTGACATATATACACTAATATGTATAAAATCGATAACTAATAAGAACCTGCTGTATAAAAAATAAATGAAATAAAATTCAAAAAAATATATATAATATATATATTCACTCATAATACAATTTTAAATTTTTAGTATTTTGAGAACTGTTTTTAAATTGCTTTTCTTTGTAACAAATTACATTTTATTTAATTCATTTAAACACATTATTCTGAACAGGGATTATGTAGGTTTTCCAGACTGCCAAAGGGATCCATGGCATATGAAAATTTAACAACTTCTGATCTACATATTTGCACTCTAATGTTACCATCTCTGTATCTATGACTAGCTGTGTCTTAAGGAAGCAATTTAACCAATCTCTTTCATTTTATTTATGAAGGTCACTTAAACTTTAACTCACGTTTCTCAGTAGCATGATTTGGACCTTGTCAAAGAAGCTCTGGTCCTTTTTGAAAGCAAGTGGTCTTTTTGAATGACCTATTGGTGTTGATTCACCATCATCACATGGAACATTTTCTGCACTCTGTTCTTTGCCTCGAAAGCCATATGTGTAATTGATAATTTAGAAACAATCTTACAGAATGAAGTATCATTCAGGGCAGAGTCAGGAATCAGAAACCATTTTTAGTATTGCAAGCAAGAAGGGATTTAATACAGGGAATTAGAAGCTGGGGTGGGTGGACCAAAAGTCAAGGAAAACTACCACTGGTTTTCTGGAAACCAGGAAGCTTAAGGAACTGCAGGAAACCATCGCTGATATTCTTAGCTTCTGCAACACCAAAGGGGCACAATTCTAATAAGGGCACCTGGAAGCTGCTGGACAGTCACATCTGCTTTCTTCTGAAGTTCACAGAACTCATACAACTGCCTATTGCTGCTGCAGGAAACTTAATGGCTCTGCTTCCCCTCTGCTTTCCAGATTTTGTACTTGCTTTTCATTGTTGGAACCTAACCCAGAACCTCACTGGTTGGGATTCTGAGAAATGTAGATTTCAGACTCAGAGCCTCTGGAAAACAGAGAGTAGGGAGCAGGGGAAGGGTGGAGAGTAGGGAGCAGGGGAAGAATAGTACAGAGTCAATAAGAGACAACCCAGCATACAAATCTGGTGGAATGGTGATGTAGTGGAGAAAATGCAGGTTTAGATGTTGGGATATCTGAGCCCTAACCTTGGCTGTGTGCCTTTGGACAACTCACATTTGTCCTCTCTGAGACTTAGGTTTTACATTTACAAAGGATTAATTTTTAAATTGTACTACATTATGATTAAGGTCTCTTTCAATCTTGAATCCCAATAGTTCTGGGAATGTGGCTTCTCAGAATTCAATCTCTTGAAATGAAGATCGACTTCTCCATTTCTGAGCACTTGATGAAAGAGGGGGTCTGTGAGAAGAACCTGTCAGGCAATGGACTAAGGAATTCTTGAAGAATTCTTAAGGTTTGCATGTGCTCTATAGAGAGGATGCCTGTCCTTCCCAATGCTGCCTTGTATGCCTGAAAAACCCACCCGTGATTATGGGCTGACATCTTTCTCGACACAGCAGCTTAGGTAAACTACCAGCTGGAAAGCAATGAAATGAATTCCACAAGCCACACCTGAGGGTTTGATTGCTTTATCTGAGAGTCTCATCACTTTTGTGCATGCATATGAGAGTACTTTGGAGATAATTTCTTTTTAACCCAGAGACATCTCTATGTGATATAAGCAGTATCTTGAAGCATCTTCTGCTAATCTTGTTCAGATGTACTTTCACCACTTCCCCCACTCATTCTACATCTACGTAGTCTTACCAAGTGAGGGATAAAAGAGACCTAGAATACAAATGTCTCAAATATCCCAAAGGGGTCAAAGTCGTAGGGATTGGACAAGAGCATTTTGTTGCTGCTCCCAAGGGGGCTTTGGCTGAAGCCTTCTAGGGAAGTCTTCTTTTCTCCTGCCGGCAAGTGTACCCCAGAAACCATGAACTCAGAAGGTTAAGCTCATTATCCAGAGAGACTCAAGTGAAGGCTAGAGGGAGGAGGTTTTGAATGGTCAACATTAATTCTCTGAGCTCATTCCTCTCAAAGTGAAAGGATTAAGTGCACCTGAAAGAACTGGTTTAGCAAGAATTTTCAATAAAGGAGGGACTTACAATTTGATTTCATGCTTTACAGAGGGCAGGCCTTAGTTTCCACAGCGTGTCAACCATTCAGTTCCTGTTCTGAGAGTTGGGAGGCTTCTGGGCACAGGTGGGGCCAACTCAGAGGTCCAAGCTTCCTGGCATCCTTCGCTCTGTTGAGAGGAGATCAGTTGGACAGGTAGCTGAGAGGGCAAGTGGTTTGGGGGATCTCTGCTTTACACTGCCTCCTTTCAGCCTGAAGTGACTAAGAGAAAATCAATCGAATTCACTTTTTTTTTTTTTTTTGCGGGACGCGGGCCTCTCACTGTTGTGGCCTCTTCCGTTGCGGAGCACAGGCTCCGGACGCGCAGGCTCAGCGGCCATGGCTCACGGGCCCAGCCACTCCGCGGCATGTGGGATTTTCGCGGACTGGGGCACGAACCCGTGTCCCCTGCATCGGCAGGCGGACTCCCAACCACTGTGCCACCAGGGAAGCCCCGAATTCACTTTTAAAAAGCAGCTATTGATCACGTGCAAAGCTCAATGCTGGAGCTACTGGGGATTCAGGGGTGAAAAGTACATGGTTTCTGACTTCCAAGATTTTTTAAGCCAATTAAAATGAATAACACATCTAAATAACTTTGATACAGCTCTGTAATGAGTGCTAAAATATGGTTACAAACGTGCTTTATGGGAGAGAGAAGAATTATTTCTTTCTCTGTGAGTCACGGAAGGCCACCTTGGACCTTGAAGGAAATGCAGTTTAATAAATAAATAAATGATGGAGAAGATTAGCAAGGAAGGAGGAAACATTTCACATAGAAGCCAAAACTTGAACGGGGGCCCAAAGCAGAAGGAAAAAGAGCATTATTTGAGAAATAGAGAGTAATCTCAGATGAATTTACTAGGTGGAATGGAGGAAACGGAATTACATAATTAGAGGCCAGCCTGTGGAAGGCTGGGCTGAATGGTTTGGAATTGATCCTATCTGTTCAGTAGGGAGTAACTGAATGTTTGTGATCAAGGGAATGATGTGATCAAAGCTAGGAATAAGGAAGATAGTTCTGGCGGAAGTGTGTGGACAGATTGGAAAGAGGGAAAGAGTGGAGCTTGAACTAGGGATGGATATTATAAGTGGAAAGAGGGAGATGGGTCTGAGAAACGTCACAGAGATAGAGCTGACAGGACTAGAAAACTGGCTTCCAGCAGTTAACCTGTCTAATCTTTAGTTTCTGACACCCAATAAACCATAGACTCATAGTCTCGTCTTGTGACATTTTAGAGCTGACACAGTATTAGAGATAATCTGCAATTTGCTTTATTTTACAGATAGGGAAATTGAAACTTAGAAAGGTCAAGTTCTAAATCATAATGTGTTGTAGCAAAAGAGCTTAACTCTTCGTATTAATTTTTCAAATAATCTGGAAAGGTATTTGATAATTCAAAATGTATCCCTATTTTATAGAAAGTCCAACTGAAGCATGAACAAATGAAAATAGAACTTCCAAATAAATCCAAGTTATCTAAAAGGACTCTCCTTCTACCATATCATCTCTTAGTATAAGGAGAATTCAGTTTGCTATTCAGACATTAAAAACAACTCTCTCTCCTATTTCCTTTACCATCTTGGTGTCTACTGTTTGGTGTTTCGTTTTCCTTTATGCTAGAAAATATTATGGGGCAAAAACTGGACCTACCCAGTTGTGGCTCATTTAATTCCAAATATCAGTCTCAGTGGAATCCAGCCAAAAATACCTGGTTGAAAAATAAATATAGGGCCTTAGAGGTGATCTGTCTGGCATACTGAGAAAATTAAGCTAGATTATGTCTAAGGATCTCTCAAGAGGCAAAACTCTGTGCTGCTGTGATACTTGGTTAAACCATCACTTTATTCACTTCCATGTTCTTAGCTCTGGGCCCAGCTTTCATATCCTCACACAGCCAAGGAAAACAAGGATTGGCTAGGGTAGGAGCATGCCAGATCATTCAGGTTTGAGCTATCTTAGGAGGAGGACTTTGCTATGCAGTTTCAGTTCTGAAACTTCTGCTTCTAGGACCAGCTTAGATGGGTTTAAGGAAAGAAGGAAAAGATGCAACTTCAGCAGCTTCTGTTTATGGTAGACCATGAGGACTGAAATATTTTGACTCCAGGAAAAGACCGAAATAAAGAAACCTTGGGAAATAATTTCTTGTCTGTGTTTCCAGCCTAAGAAGAATACAGAATTTAGAGGTAAAGAGAATCAGAAAGAATAAAAATTCTATGAGACTTCAAGCTTTGTGGCAGGGCCTTAAAGACTTGGTAGAGCTTAAAGCAGCACAGTAGCCCAGAAATGCCCTTTCAACTTGTAAGATATATCGGTAAAGATGACTATAGTTTATATTTTTTGAGCACTCTTTATGTACTGGTCGATATTGTGGGGTTTTTTTTCATTATTTTATATTTTATTTTTTCTAGCTTTATTAAGGTGTAATTGACACATAAAATTGTAAGGTATGTAAAGTGTACAATATGATGATTTGAAATATTGTATACATTATAAAAAAGATTCTTCTCATTGAGTTAATTAATATATGCCTCTCTTAGGAAATTTCAAATACACAACACAGTGTTATTAACTATAGTCACCATGTTATACATCAAATCCTCTAAGAGTTTCTTAGCTAATCTTCATAGCAACTCTTTTAGGTAAATTCTACTAATACCCCCATTTTTCAAATAAGAAAATTAAGGCTCAGAGAAATCAAGTAAATGGCCTGAAGTTGTAAATGGCAGAGATGGGATTTGAAACCAGTCAGGCTGACTTCAAAGCCTATGATCTAAAGCACTACACTGTACTACATTGCATCCCAGGTGTACTACATCATCCAGTATGAATGACTGAATGAATGATGAAATGTTTTGTTCATGTAACAAAGTCTGCCTTAGGCTTAGCATGACGATGAAGCATGACTAAAGTTTTGCCAAGTACAGTTGATCTTTACTGTTGATGAATTCTGTGTTTTCAAATTCACCTACTTGCTAGAATTTATTTCAACACTTCTGGTGGTTTTGCAGTCATTTATGGACACATCAGAGCAAAAAAAAAAACATTGAGTCATCAACACGCAGATTCAAATAAGGCAACACTCCACCTTCTTATTTCAGCTCTCATACTATAAATAAGTGTAATTTTTTCAGTCTATTTAGTGCCAGGTTTTTTGCATTTTTGTGTTTCTTGATGATATCACTGTTTAAAATGACCCTAGACATAGGCTGAAGTGCTATTTAATATTCCTAAGTGAGAGATTTTGACGTGCCTGACAGAGAACATACATGTGTTGGATAAGTGTGTATAGGAATGATTTACAGTGCTGTTGGCCGTGAGTTCAATGTTAATTAATCAACAATACGTATTAAAACACCTTTAAGCAGAAACACATATAAAACATTATATATTGATCAGTTGACAAAAATGTTGTGACCAGAGGCTTGCAGGAACCTAACCCTGTATTTCTACTAGGAGCAATAGTTCAGTATTCAGTAACTTATTCCTTGCAGAGATTTTGTAGAACACAAATATGGTGAATAACAAGGCAACTGTGTTTATCATCCCTAGACAATAATGCTAATAATAGCTACATTTAATTACTATGTACTATGTGTCAGGCATTGTGCTAGGTGTGAAGGTTACAGTGATGAAAGAGACACACAGTCCCCTCACTCAAGGAGTGTATAGTTCACTGGGAGTGTGGGCACTAATCTACTCATGACAAGAGTGATGGCTGTGATAAAAGGGGGAAATATGATATGCCATGAAAGCATATAACAGAAGAACCTAATCTGTAGTTGCGTACTATTATTCTCCCATGCACAGGGGACTGAGAGGAACAGAATGGCTAAGTAATCTGTCCCAAGTTCCTTTTTCCCACTTTGGACAACTGCCTCTAGGAATGGAAAAATGTTGGGAGATTAGAAGACAAAAATGATGAATAGTCTCACGATTAAAGGGATCTTGATTTTATTGATATTCACTTTAAATACCATGGTAGAGAAATGTGAAAGTGTCAGAAGCCACTGTAAATGAGGACAGGAATGAAGAACCTGCAGTGTTTCAATTTTAACAGCAGTCGGTGAGATGCAAGCCAGTTTTCTAAGCATTTCATTGTTCACAACCTTAAAGGATAAATCTGCTACATAAAAGCAAGGTAGCTCTATGCAAATCCATAGATAAATGTGTTCCTTCCTCCTCTCCTTTTCGCCTTTATCCAGCTCTATTGCTCTCCCCTGGGGACCATGTTTTCGCAACTGAGCCGTATTCAATTTTAAGATGAACTTCAGTATTGATATTCTCAAGTTACTGAGAGTAAGAAAATAGAGGGAAGAAAAAGCAAGTAGTAAATGGTTTTCTCTCATTTCACTCTCACTTTCTAGAGATTTAATTTGTTTCCGGTAATGGGTAACAACTCTACAGGGACCTTGGTGACACATACACTAGAAATGGAAACATCTATAGGAAAACACTTGTTTTCTCTATCTGTGTGGACACAACAGCACTCCTCTGGCCTTGGGCTTAAAGGAAGTGGTGCTTCCCAGTGACAAGGTACAGGCACCAGAGAGGAAGGAATTGAAGAGTTCCCTTTAGGGAGGATAGAGCCTGGCATGGGGGATAGGAGAGGGACACCTGTTGGGTGGAGATCTTAATGAACAGTCTGACAAAGGAGCCCCATTTCCAGACCAAGACGGACCACCTCAGGGTTCTTCGAGAGGACACAAATTCAATTCACCTCTTCTGGCACATGTCCCAATTCTGCTTTTTGTGTTTTAGAAATCTTTGTTGTTTCAGTTGTGGTCCTGGAGAACCATCTATTGTATGTAAAATGCCATCCTACATCACAGTACAGCAGTCCTCGAAGTGGGTGGGAATGATTACCAATAGATGTTCTGATGGGAAACAGAACGTTGGAAGAGAAAATTCTTTTTCCAGGGCTCTCCAGCCAGTGAGTCACAGAGCTGTGACTTAAAGCCTTTAACCATCAGAGGCCACAGAGCAGTCAGAAAACACAGACAAGAAAATGTTCTTCTCTAAATACTCACTTCTTAACTTACCATGTGCTGAAGCCTCAGTTATTTTTCTTTTAAAATCAGCTAACTTATAGGATGTCTGAAAATCCCATATTCTACTGATGTCACTGCAAACATGGCTGATTAAATCCAAAGGAAGTACAGATGAAACAAAAATATCTGGAATTTAATTGCAGGAAAGAACCATTTGATTTAAAAATCTTTTATGCCTTGAACAGAGATTCTACATGAAAATATAGCTGAGCTTAGCTTTCTCATTTAAAATAGGACACTGGCAAAATTGGAACACATGTGTGAGAGATCTTTCACAAATGACTGTTACTGTTCAAATGAGAAGAGGTGGATCCAGTATAGGGTTGCCAGATAAAATACAGGATGCTCAGTTAAATTTGAATTTCAGATAAGCAACAAGTAATTTTTTAGTATAAGGGTGTGCCAAATATTACATGGGCTAAATATCGCATGGGCCATACTTATACTAAAAAATTATTCATTGCTTATCAGAAATTCAAATTTAATTTCAGTTTAATTTACTGTCCTGTATTTTTATTTGATAAGTCTAACATCTCAAATCCAATGACTTAAAATCAACAGCTGATCCAGAATATCAGAAGTTTGGAGTATCATAAATATAATGCCTTCTCAAATCATATGCTCAATAAATAATACAAGTTGAATCAATGGGAACATCTATATCTATTTCACAACAACTCTACAAAGTAGATATTTTTTCCTTATCTACCATATGAAGAAACTAAGGCTAATGGGACTTACCTGAATTTTACAGGGTCACACAGTAGGTGGCATTGATGACATAATTATCAAAGGCCTTTTTGTCATAAAAACCCATCGTCTCTCAATACAAAAATTCAGAAACTTTGAGATACCTCATGATCTTAAGGAAAAAAAAGGTTTTAAGATATCAAGTCAATTTTGCAATAGGGACTGGAAACAAAGTTCACTGGGCCAGCTGGACATTCACACTGAAAAGTAAGCTAAACCATTGATTTGAGTAGCTGGAGCACACTTTCAAGAATATTGCAGGTATTTCTTTGTATGTACTTAAAACCTATAGGCAATACACCAAGGTAGAGTGCTGCCCAAAGTCTACTTTGAAGACAATGGAAATTCAATTGAAAGAACTTCTTCATTCTCCAAACACAGAAAATTTGGACAGAATATGCCAACAAAAGTTAAATATATTGCTAAGCTCAAAAGAAGTGGAAACCCACAGGTAGCAGAAATAAAGAGAATCTCAAAGTCAAGAGGAGGAGTAATAGCCTGAAGCCACAGTGGCTCAAGGGACAGCTGGTCCTGGATATAAGTTTTAGAAGATGGGTATTAGGCTTTTCATGTTCACAGAGGATAGGCTATGAGATCTGAAGCCATTTGAGATGAGCAACTGTAAAGGAGTCTCCTGTTTATTGCTAAGATTTTTGAAAGCATATACAGTCCATGGAAAAGGGATTGATTAGAAGAATGACACATACTCACTTGAGGTCCTGACAAAGAACTACTTACTCCCTGGAGCCTTGGATGGGAGAAGTGTCAGCCGTAAAACTCAGAATCACCATATTATAAAGGAATAGGTGTAGAGTCTAAATTTATTCTACCTTTGTTGTGCAGGAACATAGATTTAGAAATTAGCAAAAAACTGGTCCATCCCTGGTGAAAAGCGTGAGGCCCTGGTAGAAGAAAATGTGAAAATGCTTTGTAGGTGTACTTCCACAGATCAGCACAACAAAGTCCCCTCCAAAAACCACCTCCAATAAAAATAAGTTTAGGAATAAAATTACCACTAACATAAGCAGGTCCTGAGAGAGACTTAGCAACACTGTGAATAGAAAACAATCAGTTGGGAAAAAGAGAATGAGAAAATAAATATATTTAAAGTATTCACTTTAGAACATTAGAAAAAGGATAGAAGTCAGAAGACAAGAAGAAATAGTGTAAGAAAAGAAAAAGCAGAAAAAATATACTTCCTTAAATTAAAAACTTTAGTAATTAGACTAAAATCTCAAAATATGAGTTAAATAGTAAAGTATAGCAGCTGAAGACAGAATTAATTAATGGAAGATAGATCTGAATAGACTATCCAGAATTCAGGAAAGAGTGCTAGAGATAGGGTACACTATAAAGAGATTAAGCAATGTGGACATTAGAATGAGGATACTGAATATACATCTTTTAGGAAAAAAAATGGAGATTAGGCAATATTCAAAAAGATACTGGCTTCAATTTTTTCTGAACTGAGGAAAGATATAAGTCCTCATATTAGAACTGCACAAGAAATCCCAAGGAAGATGAATTTCATAGTGAAACTGCAGAATAACAAAGACAAGGACAAATACATTTTATAAGGTACAAGAGAGAAAAGACATATTATCCACAAGGAAAACTAATGAGTCATAGTCTACATCAGTAACAATAGAAGCCAGAGTAAAAGGGAATAATATCCTCAAAATATTAAATGAAGTTGTTGTTGAAAGGTATGATAAAATTATTTTCATACAAAAGAAGACTGAGCTTACTAATCACATTCACTGAAAAGATTACTAAAAGGTGGACTTCACAAAAAGGGAAATTATTCCAGAAGGAAGGTTTGAAAAACAAAAAACGATAGATGGTAGAGAAATTAGTAAGCATGCTGGTAGGTCAAAATAATGATTGACTATATAAACAACAAGAAATAGATTATTTGAGGAAGTTTAAAAACAAGGTGAGACTAAAGTCAAATAACATGAAAATAGGAGAGAATTGGAGTTAAAGCATTCTAAACTTCTTCTATTTGTCAATAAGGAATATTGATTAAAATTAATCTTAGTTATCTATGTTAAAGAATGGAAATAAAATACATATTCAAAAGAACAGATTAAATAAAAGGGGATTTTTTGATAGTATATAGTAAAAGGGAAAGCTGATGAACAGAATGGAAAATAGAAGGCACATACAAAAAAGGTAGAAATAAATCCAGGTATACATTAAATATAAAGTGATTAAACTCACTGATAAAAGGCAGGGAATTTTAAATTAAATTATAAGGATCCATTATTAATATGATTAGTAAGAGAAAATTTTAAAATAAAAAATGTATTGGGAAAAGAGAAAGCTAATGTTGCATTATTAATAACAGACAAATTTATTTATTTATTTAGTTTTAATCAAGTAGGGTTTTTTTTTAATTATTATTTTTTAAAAATTTTTGACTGTGTTGGGTCTTCATTGCTGTGTGCGGGCTTCCTCTAGTTGCAGCAATCAGGGGATACTCTTCACTGCAGTGCACGGGCTTCTCATTGTGGTGGCTTCTCTTGTGGAGCATGGGCTCTAGGTGCACAGGCTTCAGTAGTTGCTGTGCATGGGCTTAGTTGCTCTGCGGCATATGGGATCTTCCCAGACCAGGAATTTATATATATATATATATAATATATATATATAATTTTATAACCATTAATGGTTATAAAAAGGGTTAGTTCTTGATGATTAAAAGAATATCAGGTTAATGTAATAGTCATTATATATTACAAGAAAAACTGATACAAATACAAGATCAAGCAAATAATAACTGGTAAAAGTAAAAATATTTTAATATTAGTGTTAACAAACTTGATTTAATAAATATGTTTAGAGCACTTTACTTATCAAAAGAGAATTTAACCCATATTCTTCATCCTATAAGCAATTTTCCAGAGAAAACTTAAGTAAGGGAAATTTCCCCAAGTCGATTTATACAGCTATCCTAACTTGAAAGACAAGAACAGTCCCAGAAATGATCATTGAAGGCAAACTCTCATTTACAAATATAAATGCAAATTTCATAAAAACATAAGGAAACCTAGCCATTTATTACTATTTTTTAAAATCTATCATGATCAAGATATGTTTATTCCAGACATTCAGGGATATAGTAACATTAAGAAATCTACAGTGTAATTTGCCACATTAACAGATTCAATAGATGAAGAGAAGTCATTTGATGAAAAATTAACCACTCTTTGTGGTTACGTAAAATACTTAGCAAACTATAACAGGTAGAGAAGTTCCTTAACTTGATTAAGAGAATCTAAGAAAAGTGCACAGTGAACACCATACTTACAACCTTAGAATCTTTTCCTTTAAAGTCAGAAATACATCTGAGATACCAACTGTTGTTTCTATCCATCATACTGGAGATCTCAGGCAATATATAGAGGTACGAAAATGAAACAGGAAGAATTAGATCAGACTGGGAGGAACAAAATTTTCTATCTGCAGACAAGTTGTTAGAACAATTATTTGAGATACTTTGTAAGTTAGATCAATATTAGGAAATCTATTTGAGAGTGAGGAAAAGGGAGCATTTTTCAAGATGTGGCTTTCATTGTGTAGGCATGTAATGGTCTGACACCCCCATTCAGCCATTCCTTCTCCAGACCTGGGTTTAGTTCGGTTACTCTATGTGCAATCTGTCATTTTCTGTGATAGATTCTTTGGTCAGACTCCCTACATTGACCACTGAATTGTATCTTTCCAAGACACAATTCTCTCTGTTCTTTTACTTACAGACGTAGGGCATAATTGCAGCACAGGCTATTAGAGGTATTTTGAGGAATCATCTTATATAAAGCAGAATTTCATGTTCCAGCTAATCCATACTTTCAGCCAACACACTGAAGGATTTCAGGTCTCTATATTCTTCAGCAAAACGAATTTTACCAAACTTAATAGGAAGCTCAATATTTGTATGATTCCCTTTCAGTGATTAAGGACAGAGGCATTTACAACACATTTTATCCTACTGTGAAGCTTCAGGCAAAGGACCCAGAGAGTGACGTTTATTTGCTCTGATAGCTGCACTGATTGAATAACTGTCACAGCTAGGACGATATGCAGGGGGAAGACAACACTGTCCCAGGAGGGATAAGTAAATAGATATTTAAGAACACTGGGATAAAATTACTATAGACTAAGGTGGCTCATAGAGTGGGAATATTTCTTTCCTCCTCTTGGGAATAATTTTATCCTTTTCCTGTTAGATTTTCTTATCTTTTGGTGGCCTTGGGAATATGTGTTTTTGCCAAGTAGCCTTCAGAAGCTTGTAAACAAGTAACATACCAGACGCTTACCAAACGCCTTACAAGTTACAAAGCAGTTTCACATACATTATCTCACTAGAGTCTCACAAGATCCCTGAGAGTGAGGCGTGGTGTCTGTCATTCCCTCTTGGTTAAGGATACTGACTTCCAGAAAGTTTAAGTAACTTTGCTCAAAGTCACACAGCTCATTTAAGGGCAGGGTCCAGATTCAAGTCGGTAGGCTGTCAGATTCCAAATACAGTGTTCTCTCAGCCGTGCATTGGAACTCAGTGAATGAGACAATGAATAGTAGTAAATAAGATATCAGAAGCCATCTGTCTGCTGGTAACAGCTTTTCTGGGAGCCACGGTCTCTGCCAAGGACAGAGGGTACAGAATATTGAATTTGGGTGTTGTTCCATGGATTTCACCTACTGCAAAGGGCTTGAGTTGGGTCTCTTGAGTTCTAGTCTTGACTTGTCCACTGTGTTTGGGATCTTGGGCAATTTATTAAATCCCTCTGGTCACAGTTTTTCTATTCATTAAATGCAGTGAATAGTAATTACACTAATGACATCAGGGTTGCTGTGAGAATAACGTAAATGATAAACAACATCTCAGAAAGCTTAAAGTGCAATATAAAAGTGAGAAAAATATTATCCTCATCAATAATAATGTAGTAAACAGCCAGGCAAGCTTTGGTTTCAGTTAACCTTTGACCTATGTCCATGGGCCCCCAGGTAAATACTAAAGGAGCTGACTGATACTGCATGCACTTATTTTTCGAATTTGAAAAAAAACACTAAGACATCAGTGTAAAAATCATCCACATTTCTAATATTAGAAATTGATATAAAGTAAGAATTTAAAGTCTCCTGCCCTCCCCTCCACTTCGCCTTCCCTAGTGCTTCTTGCTTGGGCCCCGGAGTTCATCACTGTGGACTGTTTCTTGTTTCCTTTCCTTTGGTTTCTTGATTTTCATGAATTGTGCTACTCTGAGAAATAATATTGCCCTGCAAATAATGACCACACCTTAGAATCACACACAGCTTTATGGCTTATGAAGCACTTGCTTGAGCACTGTCCTCTCGGAGCCTCCTCGGAACCCTTAAGAAGTGTTTATTATGCCTCTGTTTTGTAGTTCAGACAGGTAAGTATGATGATCATTTACTGAGGCTGACTATGAGCCAGACACTGGCCAGGCCATGGGCAATCAAAGCCAAGAGTCCTGAAGGAATCATAGTTTACGGAGGGTGATAAACATGACGTATGTAGGTACATCTCCATAACACAAATCTGTACAAAGTACAGGAAGAGCATAAAGAAAGAGTAAACTTATTCTGCCTGAGCCTGGTAGAAAAGAGAGCTAGGGAATATTTTATATAGGCGATTCCAATAAAGCACCATTTTAAATGATATTAAAATCTAGAGAATCAGTGCTTGCTCAAGGTCAGACCACTAGAAATGACTCAAACTCATATATGGTGGCTCCAAGTCCAAGGTTCTTCTTTCTCCCCTACTCTGCTGTACAGTTTCTGGCTTGCCCATTCAAAGCAGGCATGTATTACATAATGTTTAACCAGAGTTAAAGGAATTTCCTAGCTTCAAAGGCATTTAGTACAGCCGACGGAGAAATGTGATTCCCTGAAAGGATTCTAAAGTTCATAGGATGACCGGTTACTGTGAGAATAACCTTGATGTACTAAGGTGGGTACAGTGCAAAACTGGGAAGTAAATAAAGTTTGCTTTTATAATGTTTCCTTCAAACCATTCAGGATTCCTGCATCCTCTTATCTCTGGCTTCTCAGAGGCCCCACTGTGATAACACACCCAGGGCTGCCTGGGCCAGACCTAAATCATCCATCAACACGGACCAGCCAGTGTCTCATAATGATACTTATCAGGTTGCAATGGAATCTGGTGTATGTTACCTGATGTGATCGGTCACTAGTAATTGCTTGAGGCGATTTCGTGTAGCTAATGGTTTGTCCACTTTAGCACTGGATTTAGAGAAACTGCAGCTCTTAACTGGAAGTGATGGCTTGCTAAAGGTGCAGTTGGAGATGCTGTGCTACCTGAGGGAAGACATATTTGCGGCTGGCAGTGGAGGGCTAGAAGCCATCAGTTCTGCATATACATGCTGCCGAATCTCTCGACGGCTGAAGTAACTCTGACTGTGCTCAGCCTGCTCATTTGTTCTCCATGCTGGGGTGACCAGCTATTTTGGTGGGAAGGAGAAGTGATGGCCTTATTTTTCTAAGACAAGGATGGCACAGGATGGGCCCAGCCCATGGGGCTGCGCCCCTTGGCCTTGTATCTTATCACCCCTGTGGCAGGAAGGAAGGAGCCTGCTGGGGTTGAGGGCTTTGGCAGGGCCACCTCCGGTTTCCTGTTTCTTGGGCTGCCACGGTGGCAGGGGGAGGTAGCGGAGGGGGGGAGCATTGGCTGCCAGAAGAAGGGTAGCTCAAAAGTCGATACCGGTCCAGAAATCAGGAGAAAAAAAGCCAGCCCTAAACATGTCCTGTGTGTTTCAACCAACAAGCACTATTATTTGGACTATAAGAGTTCAAAGGCCTCTCCTAATGGGAGCACTCAGTGACTTCATGACAATGAAGAGAAGGGGGCAGAGTGAGTGATAGTGGGGAGTTGTTGCTAAGAGAACCGAAAGTTTGGTCAGTCTTTGCCTCTCCCCATGGCACCCCTTTTATTTCTAGGCCTTCACATCTCCATGGTAACCTACGTGGACCAGCACTGTGCCTGTTGTATTTACCGCTCTACTACAGCACTTAGCACAGTGCCTGACACAAAATAGAAAATCAATAAATATTGTTGGATGACCTTTGGGACTATCTACTTGAAGTGAAATCTCATTAAACCATTTCCTTCTTTACAGTCTAAAAATTATTCAGACCTACACTTAGGTTAACAAATAAAACTTGTGCATAGGAGAAAAGCCTGGGAGGAGATAAAATAATAATAACTATCTGGGAAATATGAATACATTTATTTCTCTCTGCTTCTTCCAACTTTATATACTAAAATGTATGTTAACTTTTATAATGAAAAACCCTTAGCAAACTTTAAAAATCCTTGTGTTGGAATCCATCTATTTTCTGAAGCAATACTGACTACTTACTGACTTCTTACAATGTTTGGGTGGGGTAGAGCTGTGGGCAGCTTTATATATACACATATGCATGTGTACCTATATGGGCATATATACATATATGTGTATATATATGGGGCATTGCTCTAACAGAGATGTTGACGCATTCTTCAAAAGTTCACTGTAACCAAATAAGAAAGACAGGGAATGTCCTTGGTAGGTTCTTCCAGATATAGAGCATTATGTAATTCCTCTACGGACATTTGCAGAAATGATCCCCCAGCTGATTAATTCTACAGCCTCCTCGCTTGCTGGGCCCATCTCCCCATCATCTTCCCCCATATCCTCCACTCCTGTCATACTGAATCACTTGACACTCCCTGACGAGGCTAAGTCTTGCCCATCTCTGTGCCTTTGCAAACGCCCACCTAGCAAACAACCCTCATTCAAGATACAGCTCACAAAAGTGTCACATACCGCAGAAAAATCTTTCTGACTCCCTTCCCAACCCTAACTACCACTTTTACGGACAACTGATCCCCTCCTCTGGGCCATCCTTACACCCCATGGGTGTCCTTTACATAGGCCTGCAACCCTGGACTCTGTCGATCTGTACACAATTGTCTCTCCACTTGACTTTGGCTCCTTAAGGGCAAGCAGCAGGTCTGAGTGCCAGCACCCAGCCCAATCCTTGGCACCTGGAAGGCCCTCAAGAGGTGTTTGATGAATGTAGGAATAAATCTGACCACAATTTGCCAATCTCAGTGACAGGCTAAGGACAATGATGACACCAGTGGGAAGAGAGGAATGTGAGTTTAAAATTAAAATGAGAATCAGAGGAAAATGAGAATTCATGGCAGCCAAGTTTTGGGGATGTAAACTGACTTGCCACTTGTTTTGGATCTCCCAATGCCTAGCTTTGTTGTTTTTGTGGAGAAACGTCATCTGAGATTATGCTGTTTATATCTTGTCTATCACAAACTCTATGGTTTGGTGGTAAGAACACAGAAACTAGTTTGCACGCTGCCATGGTAATCACTGCTTGTAAAAAACAAAACAAAACAACTTTTCTCCTTGATCCCATAAAAGAAAAACCACTGTGGGGACTGCCCTGGTGGCACAGTGGTTAAAAAATCTGCCTGCCAATGCAGGGGACACGGGTTCAATCCCTGGTCTGGGAAGATCCCACATGCCACGGAGCAACGAAGTCCGTGCACCACAACTACTGAGCCTGCACTCTAGAGCTCTGAGCCACAACTACTGAGCCCACGTGCCACAACTACTGAAGCCCGCGTGCCTAGAGCCCATGCTCCGCAACAAGAGAAGCCACTGCAGTGAGAAGCCTGTGCACTATGGCAAAGAGTAGCCCTCACTTGCTGCAACTAGAGAAAGCCTGCGTGCAGCAATGAAGACCCAATGCAGCCAAAAAAATAAAAAGAAAAAGAAACTGAAAAAAAGAAAAGAAAAGCTGGTGAATTAAAAAAAGAGAGAGAGAGAGAAAAACCAGTTTTGAGATGCTGCTTAATTTAGATGTAAAAGTTCATGCCAAATACTCCAAGATAACTATAATCATAATAGTATATTCATTAATTTCACAAACATTTGTAAAGCACCTACCATGTACCAGACACGGTGTATAAATGCTGGCATGACTCTTACCATGAGCACTGGGACAATGGCCCTTTTCCACTATGTTGTTGCTGGGGGAGAACTCCTTCTCTCCTTCTACCATCATCCCGTGGGCACCATGCTCTGACCCCAGCCTGAGAAAGGAAGGACACTTTACCCCTACCTGAACAGGTGGAGGACGGAGGGTTCTTCCTTCTTCCCACTGTCTCTCTAACTGGTGAGAGATGCACCAACCATAGGGTGTCAGAAAAAAAGGTACAACAGGGCTTCCCAAATCAGGGGGAGCCCCAAAGGTAAGGAGAGAGAGAAAAGAGGTTTTCATGCACCAAAAATGGGGCAAAGGGGCAGTAAGGCAAGAGATTTGAGAAATGGGAACTACAAAAAGCAGAGATTAAGACAAAGGGAATGAAACAGAAGAAGATGGGAAGAGGAAAATGTATATAGGGAAATGCGACAAGACAGGGATTGAGCGAGCTAGAACTAGAGAGAATGTGTAAATGTAGAGAGAGAACTGGAGAAGCAGTTACTTCACTGCATCTGGGTTGTATCCTCCTCTTGAGGAACATGGGGTCTTCTGCCTTTTAGACACTTAAACCCAGTTCAAGATCCTAAGCCAGGTGTTAGTGCATGTCTTCCTTCTTCAGACCCCAGGTACTTGGTCCATGGCCTCTTATCTTTGCGACTGACACTCTTTGTCTTTCTTCTTTAGGTTCTGATCCTTCTAGGACTGGCCGTGGTTTGGGTTGAAGATTTCTCAACCACTCTCCGTTCTATAGCCTGTTTATGATAATTCAATGCAGGGAAATGAGGGAAAGTCATTCATTTGTTTATTCATTTGCCAAATTGCAGACTTTCAAACTTAAAATCTAAAGAAAATTCTTCCTTTGGCATATTAGGGTATGATTTAGTTCCTGACTCACTCTTCTACCTTATTTCCTACCACTCATCCTTTTGTTCTCTCCGTGCTGGGTTTCTTGCTGTTTCTCAAATACACTGAGCATTCTCCTCTAGCATTTGTCCTTAACACTGGTTGTTCTTTCATCCTAGAATATTCGTGGGGTAGATATTTACATGGCTCTGTCCTTCAATCTGTTTTTGTCTCTGCTCAAATGTTACCTTCTCCTAAAAGCCTTTCCTAACAAAGCTCTTGAAAATAGCCTTCCTTCTCAATCTTCATGGAAACACTGATTTTTTTCGTCCACATTACAAATTACTAGCTCTTCATTCATTCATTCATATATGTGTCTTTGTCATTATAAGATCCATGTGTTGGAAGACATTTCTCTCATGAGACATGAGTCTCTCATGTTTGCATGTCCAAACTACCTTTTCCAGAACATTTGTAAACCCCCTGGAAGATAGAGATAGTGTCTCCCACAGAGGCAAAGATCAGAAAAGCTTACTGCACATTAGAAAAGATTCAGGTTCCCTAAGCTCAGGGATCCTCTCCTGTAATGCTGTCCATTGAAACTGTAATTGTCACCTGATACCTTGAATCTTGATTCCCACAGGGTGACTCCATGTAAGAAAACAGTGATACACTTGCAACTATGAAAATGTGGCAGGAAGGTTAATTTTAGTTTGCAAGTAAGGTAAAATGTTTTTCTTAGCTGAACATTTTCAAAGAGTTAATGCTCAGCTATTTGTTTGTATCTTGGTAAAGAGCACCCCCTCCCCCCAGCTCCTCCCGCACCACTACTTGTGCTTGGATCCCCTGCTTCTCTGTTAGACACTGTGACTGTCTAGAGCACAATGAAGAGGAATCTGCCCTCAGTGAAGAATCAGCCTAAGACCTAACCCAGGACGCAATTATGTGTCATAGCTTGGGGAAATTCCCAACCAGTGTGTCCAATCTCAAATCTCCCACTTCCCCAGTTTTGCACACAGAAAGCCAGTTTAGATAATCCCTTGACTTTCGCCCAAGACTTGCAGAATTTTGATTTTATTTCAAGGGTTATTTCTAGAGGGCTTTTATTATGCACAGGCAAGGCTGAGAATTTACAAGGTTGTTTTTAGTGTCTCTCTGATCCTCAGCTCTCTTGAGAATATTTGATTCATGGGACAGTGCTGTGGCTAATGCTAGAGGATTAGTTTGTGGACCTGGACTGCTCTTTTTGCCTGAATTAACCTAAGTATGTTTTTAAAGAGATATAAGTATTTATTTGTATTAGTAATAGAGATGCATGCAACAAACATTATCCCCAAAGGTCTTATGTAACTGAATTTTGATAGATCAGGTTTTATGTTCTCTTTCAATTACATTATAATTTTAGAGATAATGCTATTTATTCTCATTGCTGAATCATCTACAACTGGGAGAAATTACTGCCTCTATTACAATTCTTTAAATGTTTATTGAGTACCTATTATGTTCAAAGGATAGTGCCAGACGAACAAGTATACCCTAATCAAGTTAGAACATAATATATGCCTTTAGTGTAAAGAAAATGTTAAGTATTTGGTATAAAGAAAATGCTGTGAAGGTTTTAGAACATAGGGTGATTAGGAATGTGTTCAGTTCTTATAGTATTGAGCTCAGGGCCTGATTTAGAGTAAGCCTTCCACAGATGCTTATTTAACTGAAAATAGGAAGGAGAGTATATCTTATTGGAAAGAACAATGGTTTTATAGAAGAAATGTTATTTCATATAGATCTTGAGAAACAGGTAGGCTAATGCAAAATTTCTGGGAAAGAGCCCAATATTTTAGTAAATGCGTATGAAAGTGAGGAGATGAAGTTCTCTGCCTTTGGTCCTTTATAGTAACTTTTTAAGACTTCGTTCTCTCCTTCTCTGTTTTATTACTAAATAGTATTGGTAATTATACTAGTGACTTTAATTACTAGTAATTATTTCTTAATATTAAGCTTTCTTTATCATACCATGTTATTCATTGTTGTCTTCTCTATTCCAAAGAAATAATTTTCATCATGAGTAATGTCTTTTTTACAGTTTCAAAGTAAGGTGAGAACCAAGGCCCCTCTAGGCAAAACTGAAGCAAGGAGTTTGTGGTTAGCTTTCCTTCCCCAAGCAACACTTAGGTTCTGCAACAGGATACATTAATATAGACCATCACTGGGTCCCAATCCTTGAAGAGCCCACTGTCTGCTAATCTATGTCTAGTTTGCTTGGTAAACTTATGGGCAAAAATTTATATTGTAATGAGCTGCTTTTCTCTAGTGTTACATATTTAAAGATGGCAGCACAGAACCCAACTAAAACTCATGGTCATAAGCAGTGGTTCAAATCGTGGGAATTTTTTCACCATAACAAGCTGGTAGTCAAAATATACTATACTACATGCTGCTACATGCACACAATCTCCTTTGGAATCACAGAAGTTTAAAGCTGAAAGGGACTTTAGAAATCACATAGTCTGTTATTCTCATTTTAAAGTCAGGAAACTGAGACTTAAAGGGGTTAAAAAAAAAAAACCCAAAACAAACAAAAAAAAACAAGTAAGCAAACAAACACAACTTATCCAAAGTCATGAATCCAGCTAGCAGCAAGCTAGCAGCACCAAGTTACATGAGACTAAAATTTAGGTCTTTTGATGTGTAAGCCATAAATTTTAGCAATTTTAAGAATTATCACTTGCCTATTGTTCTGAAATCATTTAATCTCTAATTAAGAACTAATGTCAAACATAATTAATGGGTCTCATTACGTGAAGGAAAAATCCTGAATATTAATTATGAACCAATTACATATTACAGTTTCCTCTCAAGTTACATCAAAGAGAAAGCAACTTCCATTCTACAGGATACAAAAGCTAGTGGATTTTAGGTAAAGTGACTAATCTAAAGTCATATGAAGTACCAACAGTTTAGCTGGGATCAAGACTCAGATTACTGGCCTGCTTGAAGTATTTATCTTGAGCCCCAGAACTCCTTCAGTGGGCTCTTATTTCATACTATATTTCCACTTGTGTGTAAGTTTTAAACTAGTTAGTTAATCCATACTCAAATATTTATGAGTGCCCCAAGGTAACTGCCATCTGAAATTCAAAGAAGGGGGGTCTCAACCGTCAAGGAGTTTCCATGTAGCTGCAAAGAGTCTCAGGGGGGTATGTTCCATCCAGGTTAGATAAAACATCTAAGGCGATTATGTGACCATGTGATTTGTAAGTTTCCACAGGTGGTTTAGGCTTATGATCTTGACCTATAAACCTTGAAGCAAAAAATAATAGCATAAAATAAACAAACAAGGGCCAAGATGTTGAGTCAAGGCTCTAGATGCTCACAGACTTTCTGTCTGGCATTTTCATTCTTTTCAAACCACATATTAATGACGCTGACCTTTTTAGTAACTTGATTCTGGCAATGGTACGGCAGCAACAGAGCTCAAAGGCTGATAGACTAATGTGGGCAAGCCAAGGAAGTAATTACTGCTTTAAATCAAAGAACTGTTTGTGCCTCTATAGTAGGCAAATTCTATATTAAATAGGAACTCCTCCATCCTCCATACAATATGGCACCCACCATCTTCCTGTGGGTTTACTTCCCAGGTCTCAGAATAATGGACTGCCCAAATCCCACTACTGGGCATATGCCCTGAGAAAACCATAATTCAAAAAGAGTCATGTACCACAATGTTCACTGCAGCTCTAATTACGATAGCCAGGACATGGAAGCAACCTAAGTGTCCACTGACAGATGAATGGATAAAGAAAATGTGGCACATATATACAATGGAATATTACTCAGCCATAAAAAGGACCAAAACTGAATTATTTGTAGTGAGGTGGATGCACCTAGAGTCTGTCATACAGAGTGAAGTAAGTCAGAAAGAGAAAAACAAATACCGTATGCTAACACATATATATGGAATCTAAAACAAACAAACAAGCAAACAAACAAACAAAAAATGGCTCTGAAGAACCTAGGGGCAGGACAGGCATAAAGACTTAGACGTAGAGAATGGACTTGAGGACACGGGGAGGGGGAAGTGTAAGCTGGGATGAAGTGAGAGAGTGGCATGGAGATATATACACTACCAAATGTAAAATAGATAGCTAGTGGGAAGCAGCCTCATAGCACAGGGAGATCAGCTCAGTGCTTTGTGTCCACCTAGAGGGGTGGGTTAGGGAGGGTGGGAGGGAGGCGCAAGTGGGAGGAGATATGGGGATGTATGTATAAGTATAGCTGAAATACTTTGTTATACAGCAGAAACTAACACACCATTGTAAAGCATAAAGATGTTAAAAGAAAACAAAAAGAGAAAGAGAAACAAATTTTTAAAAAATGGACTGCCCATTTGGGCTTCTAGATATAAAGGACATGTCGGTGGCCATTTCATTTTGTCATTGAGTCTTAGGTCAGGAAAAGGCTTTACCAATCATCTCCTCTAGCTTTCTCCCCTAAATAGTATTAACTTTGAAAAAGGGACTCCCAGCCTTCTTGGGTGCTTTCAGTGATGGGGAACTCAGCCCCCTGGCATACAGATGCAAGGACCCCATGCATCTATACTTTCAGGCAGGGCATTCAAGAAAATGTTGGGTGAGTACGTCTAAGAATCATTGCCTCTGTCTCCTTCTCTTTAGTTCTTCCTTCTTTCCTCATTCTCTTTATATTCTTCCTCTAAGTTACAATGATTTCTAAGTAAGTATCCACTGAGCAACCAAGATGTTGATTCACAACTAAATGAAGGACCGTATGAAAATGTGCTTTGGCCACATATCCAGCAGGCCATACGAGGGGAAAGGACACATTAAAGATAATTTTTAGCTTAAAATGTATAAGCAAACTCAGTTTTCAAAGGGCTAATTGAATTCTCTGTCTAGCCATTCCCTATTTCTCCATGGCATTATACTTTTCCTGGAGGAATTACATCAGGCTAGAAAATTTAGCTTTTGGTTTGTGACCAGATTCATTTCCTCTCCCTCATGTATTTTATCAGAGAGTTAGATTTTAAACAGGAGGGGGACCTCACATTCTCACACTGAGAGCCAAGATTTTAAACCAATTTTCAAAAATCACTGACTTGTCTTATGATTAAATTCACTTCTTCAACATTGCACTGGACTGTTCTAGACTATCCAGTTTCTTGTATCAGTGGATGATACATCCAAATGACAGAGACTTAATGCAGGCTTATTGTCCATACTTACTGAGCGTCCTTATGATGGTTAATTCCTAGAGGGCCACCACTAACCTATATATCACCTTTGTGCATTGACAAAATATCTCATCTTTGAGGAGATGCAACCCAAAGTTGTACAACTTGCCTAGCAGAAGGAGACTTTGTGAGAGGCAAAAAGGTACTCCTTCCTCTGAAAAGTTGTTGCCCTTCTTTGTGTAATAAACACGGAAGTGGTAGTTAAGCTAATACTAGCTACTGTAAAAAACAAGCTAAAAATTACCAGTTGGCTTATTACCATAAAAGTTTGCCTCTAGTTCACACTAAAGTTACTTATTAGCCTCCAACAGGCAGGTGGAGGAAGACAGAAGATGGAGAAGGTCAACCTGCTTCTTAACCTCTTTGACTTGGAAGTAACACACCTCACTTCTGCCCATATTCCGTTGATATGAACTAGTTATTTGGAGCCCCCCAGGTGAAAGGGGGGGAGGAGTTGGGAAATATGGCTCATATCTGGGCAGCCACTTTTAAGATTCAAGGAGATTTCTATGCCTGATAATTTAATAAAATGCATTTTGAACAAGTCAAGGTATCTTTGTGCAGCCTCCATGCATATAAGGATGCCACAGATCTGCTATTGGTCAACCTGGGAGGCTCCAATTGCTTTTCAGACACCAACTGGTTCAGGCCATGAGTTCACGTGAATAAGGACTTGGAGGTCAATCCGGACTGGATTTTAAAATCTCCCAAACTGCTTAGTCACCCATTGTCTCAGTTTTCTAATCTATAAAATACTTAAAAATAGATAAAATTCTTCCAGTTAAGCATACTGAATTGAATGACTTGTTTGTCTCTATTCCTTTCTGAAATCCCAGTAAAATGGTTATAAAGTATAATAATGTTATAATTTGTAAACATTTGAGGAGAGTGACAGCAGATTAGGAACGTCTGTGCAATTTCAGATGGTAGATAGCGGACTCGTAAATGATAACTGATTTGCTGCAACAAAACAAATAAAATTTCCAAAGTCAAGTGAGGGTGAGGAAAGCCAACAACAAGCAAACTGATTTATACCATAAAACTCTATAAAGGCTCAGGATTGGGAGTACTAGTTGCCTTTGAAATAAAGAGTATCAGGTGGGACTGAAAACAGGAATGACTGCAAATATCCTGGGAGCCAAGGAGGGATGCAATGTTACACAAAACGTGGGGCTTAGAGGAAAGTTTGCAATCTAAACGGTAAGACCCCCTTCTTGGTTCCCAGACTTCAAGAAGTCAGGATTATTTTCTCTCCTCTCTGGAGAAACTTCTAGGCAAAAGAAAAGGTGTATATATACTGCTCTTAAGAGTGAATTAATTTCTTACTGCTCCTGTAACAAATTACCACAAAATTATCGGTTTAAAATAATAAAAATTATTATCTTACAATTCTGGAGGCTAGAAGTCCAAAGTGAGCCTCACTGGGCTAAACTCAAGGTGTTGACCTTTTGGGAGGACAAAGCGGGTAATATGTTTCCTTGCCTCTCCCGGCTTCTAGAGGCTTGCCATTTTGCTTACTTCATGTCCCTTTTCTCCCATCTTCAAAGCCAGCAACATCAGACCAAGTCCTTTTCATGCGGCCATCTGTCTGGTTCTGTCTTCCAATTCCATCTTCCACTTTTAGGACACTTGTGATTACATTGGGCCCACCCAGATGATTCAGGATAATCTCCCTATCTTAAGGTAAACCGATTCCTTAATTCCACTTACAACCTGAATTCCTCTTTGCTTGTAACCTAATATATTCACAGGTTCAGGATTAGGACATAGATATCTTTGGGAGTCATTGGATCTCACAGAGAAACATCCGTATGCCAGTCTGACCACCTTGTGAGTGAGTCTCACTGGCTCAGAAGCTCTACCTATGCAAAGAGAGCTCCCAGTTGGCTTTTTAGGGCCTCCCCCTTATGTATGAACTCACAGAAAATGATCACCAGATATCAGGAGACTACTCAAAAGTTAAAGAGACACATACATGTATATAAACACACACACACACATAGACAGAGATCCACATACCACACCATGTCTCACCCACCCACATCTACACTTATATCCTCACCCTCATACATGGCCCTACTGCATATACAGCAGGGATATTCATCAGCCACATTGTGCCATTCTAGAAGGGGCAGAGCCTGTGATAAATTCTCCCTCTTTTCCCCTAGAGTGAGAATAGAAGAAAAGCTAGATCCATTTATTTATCAAAGAACAGGTGAAGCTGAGGGCATATTGGCCTGGGCATCTGGGTCCTGTGGTCCCTGGCCAGGCAGAATCAAGGTCCTTGGAGGGCTATAAAAGGAATTTTCTGACACTAGGTAAAGAGATCAGGGTCTGGGGTGGAATTAGGGTACCCTGGTCTATTTGGGTACAGAAAAAGGGAACAAGTCAGGAAAAATGGTTGGGTTGTTAGGTAACATGAGAAAGGCTGGGGACATGGCCACATATGCTGTACAAGTTTCATCCTGTATCTCTCTTCCCCTTCAACCCTTTCTCTTTGGCTTCCCCTAATTGTGTTATTTCTCTCTTCCCTCTGTATAACCCTTTCCCTCATCCTTTTTTTCCTTCAGTCTCCCCTGCATGCTTTTCTTTCTCTCCATCTGTGACTTAGAGTCCCCATACTATAACAATATCAACTTGTTTTATACGTAAGTGCACACCAGAGTCAATGTACCATTCTCCTAGGTTTCCTGAAAATTAGTTTGATAGAATATTACCATTGCTGGCATACTATTTTTGCGCCTTCCCAAGATTCCTAAGAAATATATGAAACTTAGGAAAGACTTTTAGCAAATGTAAGAACTTGTGTTCTTTTCATAACAGCCTTTCATCAGATGTACTCTGAGAAAGTGTACTAATGGAAGAGAGGGAAGTTTTGTTGTCTTCAGTCAATAAACCTAATTAAAGCACCCCCAATACTCCTCAGTTTTGCCCTAGGTTTGCGTAATCTTTTGGTTACAGTCATTTCGGTAGTAATGATGGCATCAATGAATGCTAAATGCTAGTGGAGAGGTTGGGGTTAGCTCAGAACATTCTACTCCTACGTCGACGATCCATATCCTAATGCCTGCCAGGAGGAAAGCTTTGATGTTCTAGTTTCCCAAGCTAAGCATTTACTAGAACCCTCAACAGCATCCCAATAGGCAAAGGGAGAATGATCAAGATTTATGATTTATCTTAAAAATGAAAGGAATAAAATTAGATGTTTTTCAAATATATAATTAGATTTAGATTTCTACATGATCATGTCCAAATTGATATTAAAAAAAAAACTTGCACCCAAACTTCTTAAAACTCTCTACCATTAAGTTCTTATGCATTTAATTTGCTTCACAAATTTGAATTAATTTTTAACTTATGTCAAAATAATACATGTGCACAGTCTAAAAATTCAAACAAGGCTACAAGCTGTGTAATGAAAAACAGCATCTCTCAGCTCCACCTTGTCCCACTCTGGATTTCTACTCCAAATATAGAACCATTTAATTCTTTTAGCTCATTTTTCTGTTATTTACCTCCATCTTTCTAGATAAATATTTGCATTGCTATTTCTTGGTTTTTCAGTTTTACTTAGTTGATGTCCTACAGTAGAAAATGAGGATTTAAGTCTCTTACTCTCTGTCCCCTTTGCACACTGACACTTCCCCTCTCCCTTTATTCCAAATATATTTATGTCACGAATTTGGTTATATAAATATTCAGGACTTATAGTGTTATGATATTAATAGGCTTCACATCTGGGCTACATGGAGTCATTGCATTATATTTCTCATCCAACTTTTCTGTTAGTGGAATTAATCATCACTTTTGTGGTTTTCTCCTTAGTTTTCATTGTCCTGTCACTAATTCACTTCCAAACTCTCTATCAGATCTGTAAGATTCCTCTCATTATCATCAAGTATATCACAAAGTCTCTGTATATTTTTTTCCTTTTTTGGTGAAGACATCACCTCTAGAGCCTTCCACCCTCTTGTTCCTGCCTGCACCAGATGTTTACTAATGTGATAAACAGCTGTTTTCTTGGGCCTCCTCTCCACCATTATTCCAGAAATGTCCTTTGCTTTTTTCCTATGTTGGATCTTGCCTCTTGGATTTCAAGTCCTTGCCCTTCCTTATTTTTTGTTTATTCTACTTTGATGGAAAGCAGTTTTTAGCAATTTTCTAAGAAAGAGTTTGCTATTGACTGAATGTTTGCATCCCCTCCAAATTCATACTTTGAAATCTAATACCCAATGTGATGGTATTTGGAGAAGGGCCTTTGGGAGGTGATCAGATCATTTAGGTGGGATTGGTGTCCTGATAAAGAGACCTCAGAGAGCTCCCTCACCCTCACCCTCCCTCACAGAAAGTAGATGACTGTATGTGAGCTGGGGAGCAGGCCCAGACCAGACACTGAATCTGTGGGCACCGTGATCTTGGAATCCCCAGCTTCTAGAACTCTGTAAAATAAACTTCTGTTATTTAAGCCACCCCATACCATAGTCTTGTGGTAGTTTTGTTATAGCAGCCCAAATGGATTAAGACATGGTCCCAGGGGCATAAGTGTTTAGAGATTTTGCATATAAACCAAAGTCTCCTTATTCTACTCTCAGAGTTTAGTGATAATTTATCTGGGTATTCGGTATAGACTGGAATTTAAATTTTCCTCAGTATTGTAAAAGCACATCTTCATTATCTTCTAGATTCTAGATTTTGTTGATAAATTCATTATCGTTCTATTTCAAGTTGTTTGCACATGACCTTTCTTGTTTTTGTTTGTTTATCTGTTTCCTATCTCAAGGAGTATTGAGGGGCTTCCCTGGCGGTGCAGTGGTTGAGAGTCCGCCTGCCGATGTAGGGGACCTGGGTTCGTGCCCCGGTCCGGGAAGATCCCACATGCCGCGGAGCGGCTGGGCCCGTGAGCCATGGCCGCTGAGCCTGCGCATCCGGAGCCTGTGCTCCGCAACGGGAGAGGCCACAACAGTGAGAGGCCCGCATACCACAAAAAAAAAAAAAAAAAAAAAAGTATTGAGGATGTCTTTATAGTCAGTGTTCCGAGATTCCCTAATGATGTGCTTGATGTTTTTTTTTTCATTCATCATATAGGGCCCTTAGAAAAATATTGAAAATGTATAAGGTATTAACAATTATCATGTGAAGGCAATAATAAAAAGACTTAACCTAAACTGATTATATGCCAAGCACTGTTCTAAGCATGTTCTAACACACGTGATTTCATTTCTTTCTTTTTGGTGTTTTGTTTTTCTTTTTTATTGAGCTATAATCGACATATTATATTAGTTTGGGTGTACAACATAATAATTTGCTATTTGTATATGCTGTGAAATGATTATCACAATAGGTGTAATTAACATCCATCACCACAGATAGTTAAATTTTTTTTCTTGTGATGAAAACTTTTAAGATGTATTACCTTAGCAACTTTCAAAGATACAATATAGTTAACTATAGTCACCATGATGTACATTATATCTCATGATGATTTATTTATTTGATAACTAGAAGTGTGTACCTTTTCACCCCTTCACCCATTTGCCAAGCCCCAACCCCCTCTCTGCCAGCCACCAATTTGAATTTGTTCTCTTTCTTTGAGTTTTGTTTTTTTTTTTTTTTTTTTTTTTTTTTTTTTTTTTTTTTTTTTTGAACCCGTGTCCCCTGCATCGGCAGGCGGACTCTTAACCACTGCGCCACCAGGGAAGCCCGAGTTTTGTTTTTTAGATTCCACATATAAGTGATATCATATGGTATTTGTCTTTCTCTGTCTGATATATATATATATATCTCACATTTTCCTTATCCATTCATCCATCAGTGGACACTTGACTAATCTACAACAGAGAAGCCAAGAATATACAATGAGGAAAGAACAATCTTTTCAAGAAAAAAAACTCGTATTATTTCCATTTTATATATGGAAAAAAATGAGGCACTAATGCTTAAATAACTTGCAAAATTTATGCAATAAGTAAATGACAGCACTAGGCTATGAAGTATGGTAGGTTTATAATCATTACCCTGCAGTGTCCATGACAGCAGACCAAACCATTAAACATTAGAAGGAAGATTACAGAGGCTTATTTTATGGTTAGGAAAAAACAAAATCATAACTGGAAGGTAATCAACAAGCAGTATATTAAAAAACGCAAAGTGTATCAATTATTTAAATAACTGTTTTGGGAAAAAAGAAACAGAGGAAATGGAGAGACATGGCTAATCCAAATAAGCTTTCTGGGACCAGTAAATTTTTAAGCCATCCAAATAAGATTCAACTGTAGTAATTTAGGGACATAAAAATGTTGGTACAAATCCTACACACTCACTATACACTCAGTTTCCACATCTTAGACTAACCAAGCCATGGATGATAATACATGAGTTTCCAAAAATGTTTGGAATTCAGCCAGGCAAACCTTTCCGTCCATCCATCCAACCACTTATTTATTATCCTAGGCTCTAGGACACAAAGATGAATAAAGCATAGTCCCTCTACACAAAGACTTGATAGAATAATGAAAGACACCTATTCTATGCCATAGGTCTTATAATAACGGATAGACATGGAGATTTACAGGAGGAGGAAGAAGGGGCTCTTGGGACCTGGCAGAGTCAGGAAAAGCTTCAGTGAAAGAAGTAATGTTCAAATTAGGTCTTAAAGGATGAACTGAAGTTAGATAAGCAGAAGAGCGGGAAAGAGCACAGGGTGGCAAGGGATTACAGATTAGTGTTGCTGAAGTTCTGAGTACCTGTCCTGAGGACTGAGGCCAGAGAAGCCAGACACCCATCATGGAAGGCCATTTATGCAAGGCAGAAGAGCTTATATGTCATCCAGGTGGTAGAGGAAAGCCTTTGAAGGCTTTTTAGCAGAGAATGTCACTCTAAAACCCTCACTCCAAAACCCTCTACTGTTAGCTGGAACATCTGGCGTCTCACCCTTGTGATAGTAAGAACCAACCCCCAGTAGCCAGGAGTTGTATACCCTTCTGTTATGGCATTTCCATTCAAATAGCTTGTTCACCCTCCTTCAGCCTGACTATCATGACACAGGCAATTAATATCCTAAACTTACCTCTTTTAATGCTGCATCATGGAACTTCCTAGTTAAGCCCAAAACATCAATGGACAGCAAAGCTCACCTCCCAAGCTCATTGCAATAAATACATGAATGCCATTGTTCTTCTTTTCTTACAAAAACAGCAGAACCGTATATCACATCTTATATCCCCCACTGACCCTCATGGTTTTCTATTTACTCTTTTAAGTTTTATAAATTGACTGATTAACAAGCACAATAAACTAATTTGTTCTAAGGAATTGATGATCGATAATGGTTTATAATATTAACTCTTCCCAAATAATATGTTTGCATGTTTTCTGGGGTCTTTAATCATCAACTCAAAGTAATTCTTAAAGTGGTAATATCAACCACTTGGCAGGCTAGTGGATAAGGTAGCTGCGGCTGGACTTTCAATCATTTGTTCCTCCAATCTTACCATGTAGACAGTCCCATACACTGTTTAATTGACTATAAATTGACTCCATTAAATTGACTATATCCACAGAAGAATCTCCACAACCAAGGATTGCATTGCAAGCATATCTGCCACTGGGATGCTCAAGATATGAGATTACATTCATTCCTAGGTTCGTACTCTGCTCTCCTGATATGAACCGTCATCACTCAGAGTGACAATGAAATGACTTCAGAGGAGGTGTATTCTCCATTGCTGGAAGTGGGCCAGAAGTTCAGGTAGGAAGATGACATACGTCTTAATGCATTCTGACTGCTGTCACAAAATACTACAGACTGGGGAGCTTTTAAACCACAGAATTTTATCTCTTAGGCTGGAAGTCTAAGATCAGAATGCCAGCATGGTTGGGTCAGGGTCCTTTTCTGGGTTGCATACTTCTTGCTTTATTCTCACATGGTGGAAGGAGCAAGGGAATCTCTCTGGAGCCTCCTTTAAAGAACACTAATCCCATTCATGAGGGTCCTTCCCTCATGACCTAATCCTCTCCTAAAGGCCCCACCTCCTAATACATCACCTAAAGGGTTAAAATTTCAACATAATGAATTAGACAAGGGACATAAACGTTCAGATCATAGCAGTGTAGTAAGTAAACCTAAAGAGGAGGAGAAATGAAAGGTATTCAGGCTTCTTATGATTAGGGAGAGGGGTTTGGAAAGTACCACTATCTCCTAGGTTACTGATCCATATGCTGACACTACCTTACAGAATAATTTTCATCAATCTGTTAAACATTTCCATCTGAGGCTTCTTAATTTCTAAAATTTAGAAGTTGTTTGGCAACCAGAGTGAATATATCCTAACTCAGCTGATGAATGTGATTTTAATTTCACTTCAGTTATAAAAGTGATTAAAAATAGATTAAATAACTTAAATTTACATTGATGCATTCTCTCTAAATATATATATATTAAACATATATATATTCAAGTCATTAAGAATTGAACAGACATATACACACATATGGAACTTTTAATGGTTTAAGTAGGTATTTTCCTAGCCCACAGTAGAGTTAAATTGGTATAAGTAATCTAGAAGAGTGATTCTCGGTCTTGGCTGCACATTGGAATCTTCTGGATATTTTTTTTTAATTAATTAATTTATTTATGGCTGTGTTGGGTCTTCGTTTCTGTGTGAGGGTTTTCTCTAGTTGTGGCAAGCGGGGTCCACTCTTCATCGCCGTGCGTGGGCCTCTCACTATCGTTGCCTCTCTTGTTCTCTGTGGAGCACAGGCTCCAGACGCGCAGGCTCAGTAATTGTGACTCACGGGCCCAGTTGCTCCACGGCATGCGGGATCTTCCCAGACCAGGGCTCGAACCCGTGTTCCCTGCATTCGCAGGCAGATTCTCAACCACTGCGCCACCAGGGAAGCCCTGGATATTTTTATTTAATAGACTTGGGGTGCAGCCTAGGCATCTGAATTTTTAAAAATCTCCCAGTGACTCTCATGTACAGCCAAAGTTGAAAACCACTGACCATCTTTCTACATCTGTAATAACACTACCAGTGATTCTATACCCAGAAGAACTCTATTAGTGACTCTATATTACGCATCAACTTGTGAATCATTGCTATTTTAAATTGTGAAATTCATAACCCTTACTGCAGACATGAAAAGCATGTATTTTCATGATCATTTAACAGATAAAGGAAACAAGGCTCTGAAAAGTTAAGTAACTTGCCCAAGGTCACATGACTAGTAAGTGACAGAGCTTGGAGTCTGTGTGGGTTAGGTGGCTTAATTGAAACTGGGGTTGTCTGATTCCATGACCAGTGCTCTTACCAGCTTGTCAAACCGTGATGTCTTCTCTTCTGCAAACCCCCCAAGGTGACAAATTAAAATTTTAAAGTCTATGAGAGAAGATGATTCCATAATACAAAAATAACACTATATTATTATTACTATAATTAACATCTTTCCCTTAACCTTCTTTGTGACTAATCTGACCAAATGGTCTGGGGCTCTCCACCTGTCCTGTACATCCAAGGCCATCTTGAATCTTGGAGATTTTTCTGGAAAGAAAACATATCAGTAGTCTTGATCCCAGCCTTACCTCATTGTCCTCTACCTGTCACCGACTTTTTTGGTAAAAATTAATCTAGACAGGGCTTCTTGAAGCCCTGCATTCTTGTATTTTGGGTGAGAATAAGAGAGATGGTAGCATAGTACCAGGTAAAAGTAGTGGAAGGAAATATAAGGAAAACAACCCAAAATTTTGCTCAGCATGTGTTATGGGTTAAACTGTGCCCCCTCTCCCCACAGGTACCTCAGGAGTCCTAATTCCCAGTACCTCAGGATGTGACCTTATTTGGAGACAGGGCTTTTACAGAGATAATCAAGTGAAAATGAGTCATTAGGGTGGGCCATAATCTAGTATGACTGGTGTCCTTATAAAGAAGGGAAATTTGAACACAGAGACAGACACATACGGTTAAAAGACAATGGAAAGAAACAGGTGGAAGAGGACTACCTACAAACCAGGGAGAGAAACCTGGAATAGATCCTTCTCTCCTGGCCCTCAGAAGGAAGCAACCTTGCCAAAACCTTGATTTCAGACTTCTAGCCTCCAAAACCATGAGGCTTTAAATTCTGTTGTTTAAGCTACCCAGTTTGTAGTACTGTACTTTGTTACGGCAGCCCTAGGAAATTAATAGAGCAGGTGAGTGCAAGGGAATTTGGCTCCAGGAGAGCAGCCACATGGAGCTGATGTGTTCTGCTTAGGAAAAGTAAAGACAGGATCTGAAAGTCCCCACGGAGCCCCTCGCAAGGCACTGTGTGCCGGGGAACTCTCACCCCTGGATCACCGAAGGAAAAGCCGTCTTGTCTGAGCTGCCAGCATCAGGCACTGCACCCAGCCTGAGGCCACTTATTCTCTCTGTTTCCATGCCAACCATGGAGGTCAGAAAAATTCAGGTGCTCTCTTCTGCCAAAAGGTTACCATTTAGGTTCTTTATCCATCACCTCTTATAACTAGGCTTGCCTTCTTAGAATTTCCATTCTAAGGTAGATAAGCCATAATTTTCTCCTTTTCCCTGATTTCAAGGTTATAGTCTATTTCTATTAGCTGGAACACCTCTCTGTATCTTGAAAACTTCACCACAGGGTATTAGGGCAAGTTCACCAACTAAAGTGTTTTGGTTCTTTGTTATGCGTAGAAAGGTGATACTGCCTCAGGTTCTGAGCCAGTAAATGCATTTCTCTCATTACCTGACATCATCTCTCTGATTCTCTCCTGCCCATTCTACCCTCCCCCATCACCTGGCCACACTATCACAGGTATTCCTGTGGGAGCTCAGGTGTCAGACTTCAGATTGCTTATTTTATCATTACGATGATGACAGGGCCATCACTTACTCATGTCTAGCTGCCTAAACAAAGGGAATAGACATGTACTCTGTCTTTGTGTCCGTAAAGCACAGAAACAAGCAAGGGTATAGAGCATCGTGGGGATCATTGAGGCTTTCCAGGGAGTCCTTAGCAGTCAGGTGCCTACTTCAAGGAGATAAAGTAATATGTATGATCTGATGGATTCACGTACACAGTGACTACAAACACAGATCACGTTCATGCAGTTCTTGAAGAAGACTGCATTTAAAATATTTACTGACTGAAAAAAAATAGTGGATGCACAGAGGCAGCTGAAGTTCTGCAAAAGTGTCACCACAACAGCCAGAACATCAAAGATTGTGTTGATGAGTTTTGCTCTCCTTCCTTCCTGTCGTCATGAACACTGACAAAAATTATGACCACTGTAGAGTGGAGAACAGAAGTACTGAGCACACCTGTGACAAAGTAATTTAACATTTATGCTAAATAAAAGAGAGATAATTTTTTCAACTCTTCTTTCTACTCAGTTATCGTGGGAGAGAGGTACAAGATCACAGGAACACTCTCAAGAAGTCAGCATGGTGTAGGCAAAGTTAAAAAACGGGATAAGGCTGGAGCGAGAATCTTGGCTCTGACACTTTATTGGGCGACTTCCTTCACTGGTATTTTGGGGAAGGAATCAAATGGAGAAATCTACGCTATAGGTTGATAAGTTGTAAAAATGGATCCCCCATTCCTCTTCGGTTCCCAAGCCTTTCCCCCTCTCTGAGCACACCAGCATGATCATAAATCTAAACATCTAAACGAAATGGACAACTGTCTGTAAAAACAAGAAATTACCAAATTTTTCTTCAGAGGACAATTCAGGAGTTTTCTACATTTTTACAGGCTAACTTAGACACAGTGCCCATCGGCGCTCCTCTTTTCTTTCCATACTTTATTTTCCTCCATAGAACTTCCTGCCTTCTAATAAACTATGTATATATATATATATATATATAACTCATATGTTCATTTTCATTATATAGTAATGAAATAATATAAAATAATAGAAATAATAATATAATAATGAATAAGACATATAATGTCTTCATCTCAACTAGATTAAATCTCCATGAGGGCATATTTTAAACTTTTTACTGTTGTTGGTTTTTTTGGAGGAATTTTTTTTTTCTGGACCTTCCTTCACAAGACCTAAGATTCTTAGAACTCATTGCCTGCTTCTAAATGCTTCAGTAGGCCCATGTTTTCTCCCTTTTAGTAACTCTCTATCTCCCTCTCTCTCTAAAAAACAAAAGCCAAATAAAACAAAACAACATAAAAATGAATGCATGCTATGCTCCAAATATCTTATATGACATTACCTCTGAGTCTTGCTAGACAGTTGGTTTATCAATTTAATTAAGATATTCATATAATTTGTATAGTAGTAATATAATTAAAGTAGTTATATAAATAATATAATTAAATTGTCTTAATCATTTAACTCACTATTTGTATATGTTTGTTGTCCTGTGTTCACTGGTATTACTGAACTTTTTGTACTGACACATTTCTACCTTTAGTAACTATTGATATATATATTTTTTTATTGGAGTATAATTGATTTACAATGTTGTGTTAGTTTCTGCTGTAAACGAAGTGAATCAGCTATATGTGTACATATCCCCTCCCTTTTGGACCTCCCTCCCATGCCACCCACCATCCGATGCATCTAGGTCATCACAGAGCATGGAGCTGATCTCCCTGTGCTATACAGCAGGTTCCCACTAACTATCTATTTTACACATGGTAGTGTATATGTGTCAACTCTAATCTCCCAATTCGTCCCACCCTCCCCTTCCCCTGCTGTGTCCACGTGTCTGTTCTCTATGTTTGCATCTCTATTCCTGCCCTAGAAATATTCATCTGTACCATTTTTCTAGATTCCACATATATATGTTAATATACAATATTTGTTTTTCTTTTTCTGACTTACTTCACTCTGTATGACATTTGTTATTGATCCTCAGTCAACTTTGGGAAACTTCAAGCCCTAAGGCAGGCAGATATTTTCTGAGCAGTGGAAGTGAATGAATATCATCTTATGAATGGAAGTGAATGGGTTCCATTTCAATATGATACAGGAGAGAGAAATGGTATCCAATTAATTAAAGCTTATGACAAGAAAGTACCTGTCTGATCCAGGCAGCCCCTGAGGCTGCTGTCTAATAAATGATCTGTGTTAACTTTGCTCTATCAAAAGACTGGCTGGGAGCCGTGCCTGAGAGGCTTTAAGGCATCAAAGCCCACCTGGGTTGGTGGTTTACAAGTGAGAATATGACAGGATACCCTGGAACTTTAGACTTGGAGTCAGTTCTCTGGGTCTGAGTCCTGATTCTCCCACATACGATCAGGTGGGCATCTGTGTCTTCATGGGTATAATGGGACTAACTCCACGTCTCAGCATTTTTGTGAGGATTAAACTCTGGTGAAAATGCCTAGCATTGGAACCAGCATTACGGTAGCTGATCAATAAACATCTGTCTTTTCTGGATCTCATAGTTTTAATTGCATTACTTTTCAAAGCTGAGAAAAGCAAATACTGATGCTAACACATATGTATGAAATCTAAAAAAATGTTACTGATGAACCTAGTGACAGGACAGGAATAAAGATGCAGACGTAGAGAACAGACTTGAGGACACAGAGGGGGAATGGGAAGCTGGGACGAAGTGAGAGAGTAACATTGACATATATACACTACCAAATGTAAAATTGATAGTTAGTGGGAAGTTGCTGCATAGCACAGGGAGATCAGCTCGGTGCTTTGTCATGACCTAGAGGGGTGGGATAGGGAGGCTCAAGAGGGGAGGGGATATGGGGATATATGTATACCTACAGCTGATTCACTTTGTTGTACAGCAGAAACTAACACAACATTGTAAAGCAATTATACTCTTATAAAGATGTGAAAAAAAATAGTACAAACTTGCAACCTGCTAAAAAAAAAAAGCTGCGAAGGCACATGGTAATGGCACTGGTTGGCAGTTGAGTCCACAAGCCACCTGGTGCATTATTTAAGTGTGAGAGACAAAGAAGAGTCAAGGATGACTCCAAGGTTTTGGTCCACCCAACTGGAAGGAGAATTGTGAAAACTGAAATGAAGAATGTGGGTACAGCAGGTTTGGGGTTAGGGGGCAGGCAAGATTAGCAGTTCCTCTTTGGACATGTGGAGGTGGAGATATCTATTGACATACAAGAATTCGAGTCGATAACTCCAAGAGAGTTTTCAGAGCCTCCTCAGCATATTCCTGTATCTCACATACAGTGATCAGCTCTGCCAGTGGGCTGGTGCCCAGCACAGTTACTACAGATGAAAGTTTGCAACTTTCCCCACTTCTAAAATCAACTAGTTTCTGGTTTCATTCCCAGAAAACAAAAACATCTCATTAAACAGAAGAACAAGAGACTTGGATATTCTCCAGAAGGCACAATCATCACTTATAAGAACTTTAGGTATAGGTTTACACAGAATATTGCAATGACCTAGTTACCGTAAAATATGTCTTCCCATTGCTGGAGTTAAATTCACATGTAGGTATTTACTGACCATCAGAATACCACAATTAGTACCTCAAAGATCTCAATTTTACTTGCTTCTTATATTTGGCTAGACTAGTATGATAGAACATTCAAAAAATAGTAAGGGAAAAATAATGTGTAATCTTGTCACTTTATTACAATGACATCTTTTTTACTTGCTTTGTTTTCATATTATTTTCCATTCCTTTACAATTTTATATGAAACATTGATTAGGATATTTTCCAATCATTGGACTCTTCTCACTGTGCTGGTAACTCAGGCCTTTGGAGGAAAGTGGAGCAGGACCCAGCATATGGTGATAGAGGTATTTAGAGCTAACAGTGCAGATAAATGGAACTGAATTCCAGTGAAACATTATTCTGTTTTAATAACTTTAAAAAATAGATGAAAGATCTATTGTCCTATTACTTCTGCCAATAATAGCACCTATTAGTGAGGGTTTTATGTTTGTGTGCTTTGGGTGTTTATTTTATTTTTTTACTCTGTTTACTTTTTTATCCTGAGGACTACCCAAACACTTTATACATACACAGTCTCATTCTTTTTTTTTGTTTTTTTTTGCAGTACGCGGGCCTCTCACTGTTGTGGCCTCTCCTGTTGCGGAGCACAGGCTCCGGACGCGCAGGTTCAGCGGCCATGGCTCACGGGCCCAGCCGCTCCGCGGCATGTGGGATCTTCCTGGACCGGGGCATGAACCTGTGTCCCCTGCATCGGCAGGCAGACTCTCAACCACTGTGTCACCAGGGAAGCCCCACAGTCTCATTTTATTCTCAATTTTATATTTACAGCACATGTATATAGAGTAAAGCCCCTTATAATAGCCCAGTACAGACTGCAACTTGAAATATCTAATCATTCATCACTTCCCCTATAAATTCCTAATATCATTCCAATTGGTCAAGAGCCTCAGATAAATTGTACCTTCCTCTATATTTTTAAAAATTAAGTATTTGAAGAGCTAGCTCCTAGAAAAACAGTGATAGATTACAGAATACCTATAGATATAGGTGATATTTTTGCAAAGAGACAATTAATAACAATGAGAGAGAGTGGCCAAAAGACTGGACTCTGGAATGTAAGGCACTCTTTCAGAGGCAAAGAAAGACCCTCCTCAAGAAATGCATGCATGAACCAGAGTAACAACTCCAGTGACCTGCAAGCTTATTTGACTATGCATCCCTATTAATAAGAATGTTTTAAGTTGTTCCCCCATTCAATATATGTATTTATAATACATACACACTTGTACTAATATGTCATAAAATATACACAAAACAGAAATTAAATGTAAATTTGTGTAAATATTACACATCCTAATAATTTTGTCCTGTGTCCAAATAAATTTGTCCAAATAATTTTGATCTTAATGGATCACCTTTACCCCTGGGGTGCAGGTACCCCACTCGAAAGACCACTGAACATAGCTATTCAGGGCTCTAGGAACTTTTCAGCTAAAGGCAGCTTCTCTATCTCAGTGTCCATTGTGTTTCAGCTGTGGATTGCTGCCTTGCTCCATCACATACAAAACCACTGCAGTCTGCTCCTGTCACAGTGGCCTGAAAGCGACCACCCCAAGCCATCAGTCTAAGATTGGAGACAGGGAGGCGTCATGTCAGTTTAAAGGTTTGGAAGGGGATAAATGCCACAGTCCCAATCAGCTCCGGCCAAGCACAGAATATGCCAAGCCTTTGTAAGGCCTTTGAATGAGTGTTCATCCCTGCCAGCAGCAATATAAAAATTGCCCTTCTCAGAAGCAATGCTTTGATGTTTGCACAAGGCATTCTCTTTTCCAAGCAGGCATTTCCCCTTAACTTTCTGCCAGCCACTGGCAGTCTTATGACCACCTATACACACTTCTGGATCCATGTTACTTGGCTGTTTCCCACCATGGGTTCCTCACATAGAACTTGCTCTCTTTTCTCATAGAGCGAGTGTTTGTGTGTTTCCATTCATATGTGCTCACATACAATCATGCTCTTCAAGGAAAACTGCTTTAAAGTTTGTGTTGACACCCAGAGAAGGAAATAAATAATTATGTCTTTATTTTAAATAGATGAGCAGTGTAGATAATTGGTGATGTAATAACTGAATTCTCCTTTTTAAGTCAAATATATATACCAAGTTATTGACAAGGCATCACATCCCTGATCATAAGCTAGTGCCGTAGTTAGACATTTATTTTGTACATTTTAATGATTTGGATGGTAGATGGTAGAGCTAATCAGCTGAGCTGAAATCAATCAAAGACCATAAAAATGAACTGTTGTAGATGGGGTGGTTCCCAGGTAAAATCACTAGAGCCCTCCTATTAGTACCCTTAAAGAGAAAGAAAATCCCGATGATAAATCCGGGTCTTGTTTACATTTGAATATGCAGGATAATCATTTTCTGGCCTATCCAGCATTATTAATCATTTTCAGCAAAGCAAAGTATATCCTAACACTTCCTACATGCTGTGAAATTTATAGTGCTAAAAATTAAATATGTTCTGGAAACACACTTATTTTATAGCAATGACCACTAGTTCTCTATCCCAGTGGAACATTTCAAGAAATTGTCATTATTGACAATTTAAATGTTAATATAATTTCAGTTTAAAATATTTGAATTTTTTCCTTGATTAAAGCCTTCAGCCACGTTTTTACTTTTTTCCAAATTACAGATTCAATCAGAGCCTCTTTCAAGGATAAGTAAAGAAGGAATTCAAAAAAAATTAAATTAAAAACATTAGACTTGACTCACTATGTTGGCACATAAAGGTATTCTGGATAGTTAACTTAGTATCCTGGCATGTACAGAAATGTATCATGTACTATTTAATATGAGTACCGTATGTGTGTTTAAATCTACAATGTTCGTGTTGCAGATCTGTGAGGTTTAATTATCATACATATGCACACTACTTGTCTCACAAACACTGAAAGATAAGCTATATAAAGGTACTTATATATCTGTCTCCAATTCCCTTTGAAGACTAAGAAAATGCTAAAAAGAATAAAACTTGCTTCATAGAACTTTCGAGTTTAAACAGAACTTAAACCAATCCATTTATTTTGTGGTTGAGGAACTTGAGTCTCGTTCCAATGACTCACATCTAGCCAACAGTCAGGACAAGAGTAGGAGAGAGAAGGTCTGACTCTTTCTGATTCTCTTTAGTCTTCAGCCAGAAATGGGCCTAACCATGGCTCTCTTCAAGTAAATAACAAAGGAGAAAATTTTAAAGTTTAATGGAGGTTAAAAAAATGTTAAGATTTCCTTGGTATGGTTGATTCACTATTAGTGTACATTCAAGCGCGCCACTGAAAGCTGTACGGTAGTTTATTATACTGATAATACAGTCACTTTTGGGGCTTATATTTATTCTAATAGTATAGATGTCCTAACTGATTGTACCTTTATCAACCAGACTATCTAAATTATGTGAACTGTATAAAATATAAATCTGGACTTTTATTCCCCTAATTAAAATTCTCCACTGAACTTCCATTTTCTACACAGGTCAAGGACTAAGCTCTTTCACTTAGCCCCGTCCATATCTTCAGCCTCATCTCTTGCACTGTCTGTCTCAGTCTTTATCTTCCAGCAACACTGAGCTGGCTGTGGCTTCCATACATCTCATATTGCTTATTGCTTCTGTGCATTTGTTCCTGCTCTCCCCTCTGTGTGTAACCTCCTCCTCACCACCAGCTCAGCCCCGCTCCACTCTACTGGCTCATCCTCCCCACGCTCAGCCCTACTCCACCAATTGGCTCACACACGAGACTAGCACTCAGGTGAAACCTTTCTTAGGAGGCTTTCTTTGACACCTCCGCCATTCCCATCTCTGAGATTAAGTATAATTTCTCCACGACTCTGCACTTCTTCCCGCATATTTAATCACTGCTCTTAGATAATTATAACACTCTGTGTTATATGTCTACTTCACCTAGTTTACTCGAGTTTCTTGAGGGAAAGACTATTTTACAACGAGCATAGGGTCTGATATATTGTAAGAGCTCAGTATAAGCTCAACAAATGTTATTAGGATGATTAAATAATTAATCCCTAAATGAGTTAATATGTGTAAAGTACACAGAGCAGTGCTTGGCATGCAGAACATGAATAATGCCAAGAAATGAATGAATGACTACATTTCAAGATCTGCCCTAATTCTATGTTCTTCTGACTGGTGAACATCGTGTTTCAATAGGAGTCACATGGTGGATGGATGATGATTGGAATTTGCCAGAGGAATTGGGCAACCTTCTGATTTGGGTAACTTATATGAAGAATTTTCAAGAATGAGCGTATTTTTTTTATTGGCCTTGCAGAGAGTACTAAGAGAGAACTGCAGAAAAATTAGTCAGGCTCACCAAATATTTTCACAAAGGCTCTTTCAGTGTACAAAGAAAACGATATACTGATATTACTTCAAGGTGGATCTTCTTCCTAACTCCTTGTCATTCATAAAGCCTTCCTATAGCTTATAACTTTAGATTTTATGCCTAATATATCCACTAGGTGTCAAACTTTTATATACAGTGTGTGTTATCGTAATATTATTGCTGGCTTAGAGAAAAAAATTTCACTTCCTTCTTGGCTTAAGTGAACACTGCTGTTTTCTGTGTGTGGGTTTCATAGTCAACCAACTTCTTATCATAATTTGGGGACTAGGAATAAATCATGCTTGTTTAAAAGTGTGGTTTTTCTCTTGTCCTATGTCCTTCATCCACTCTCACTAGAAATGGGTTACTGTAATATTGGCAATTCAAAGACTATACCCATTTGTGGAATGGTTTACATAGGTTGCCATCTAAAAGCAGGTGGACTCAATCCTTTCTTGTCCTGATTTAATTTTTTTCTATATTATTTTTGTTATAAGCTGTTGCACGCTATAAAGTCAGTGCATTCATGAATTTTCACTTCACCTTAAGTTATTATACGTTAAATTAATTTATTTATGAAAAATTAGAATTAATATTTGTGTAGTCTTTTATAGTTGACAGAACATGTTCATAAGCATTGTACTATCTGATCCCTGTACTACTCCAATCAGTTGGATAAGGAACATAAATTTTATTACATTAATTATATAGTTGAAGAAATTAAGCCTTCAATGGTTAAGTGACTTGCTCAAGGTCACACAAATAGAATGTTAGCAGGGCTAAAATAAAGGTCCTATCTTTGGAATAAGATACTTGTGATCTTATTCTCTTGAAATTCACTTGCAATATCAATTTATGTCAATTTTCAAGATCCTTTAAGTCACCCTAAGAAATATTTTTCACACGTACTTGTCTTCATAAATTGATAGATTCTCAGAGATAAGAGTTCAAGGGATAATCTGGTGTAATTCACAACTCCTGGGGAGGTAAATACTGAGCTCTCAATTAACATATTTTTATCACATGGACTATTAAAAAATTATTCTCTATGTAAAATTAAAATTCACCCTGATGTATGACTATTCTTTCATATTTGCCCTTTGGATATAACAGAGAACTGACAGTAGTCTTTTCTACGTTTTGGAGAGGAAAAATGTCTCCCCCATTTTCCTCTTTCTATTTTCCTTCTCCTTGTTCTCATACCAGGTCTCAATCCAAATCCTTGCTGGCAGCATTTCTCATCTTGTTTCTGCATGACCACTGTGGATTTCCTTGTGTCACATGTGGATTGCATCATGCACAGTCTCTTCTTAGGTCTCCCTGATGGCACACTTACCCTCTGTGCATCATAATCAAGTTGCTTCAAATCAGTGATATAGAGAAAAATGTAGAAACTTCCTGGCAGGAGTGGGGTGGGGTGGGGATAGAGGCATACTCTATGCAGAAAAACAAAGATAAGAAGAACAGCAGACTTCCCATTTGGAAACAATGCAAAGACAGCAGAGCAAATCTTTATTGTACAAAATAAAAATAGAACAAAGAATAGGAAGAGAGAAGTAGCAATACATTTTCACTCTTAGGACTCAACATGAAATGGTATAATATTACTTGAAAGTTTACTTTGACAATTTAAATACATATACTATAAATCCTAAAGAAACCAGCTAAAAGCAGAGCAATTAGTTATAGATAATAAGCTAACAAATGAGAAAAAAATAGAACCATAAAAAATTAATCCCGAGGATGGTAGGAAAAGAGAGAAAGGGGGAAAAACAAATGAGACAAAAAATAAAATAACCTTCTGTTAGAATTAAAGCCAACCATGTCAATAATCACATTACATGTAAATAAGCTAGACACTTGATTAAGAAGCAGAAATTGTTAGATTGTATTACAAAGCAAGATTCAAATATATGCTTCCTGGGCTTCCCTGGTGGCGCAGTGGTTGAGAATCCGCCTGCCGATGCAGGGGACACGGGTTCGTGCCCCGGTCCGGGAAGATCACACATGCCGCTGAGCGGCTGGGCCCGTGAGCCATGGCCGCTGAGCCTGCGCGTCCGGAGCCTGTGCTCCGCAATGGGAGAGGCCACAACAGTGAGAGGCCCGCGTACCGCAAAAAAAAAAAAAAAAAAAGCTTCCTATAAGAAATCCACTTTAAATATAAAGACATAAATAAGTTAAAAATAAAAAGATGTACAAAGAGACACCTTACAAAATGCTCAAAAAAAACACCAAAAACAAAAAACAAAACTGAGGTGGCTATACTAACATAAGAAAAATCAGATGCCAGAGCAAAAGATTTCAACATCCCTCTCTCAGCACAAGCATACCTTGGTGATATTGCAGGTTTGGTTCCAAATTATTACAGTAAAGGAATATTGCAATAAAGCAAGTTACACAAATGTTTTAGTTTTCTAATGCATATAAAAGTTATGTTTATACTATACTGTAGCCTATTAAGTGTGAAATCCCATTATGTCTAAAAAACATAGTGTACCTAACTTAATCAAAAAATACTTTATTGCTAAAATGTGCTAACCAACATCTGAGCCTTCAGTGCATCGTAATCTTTTTGCTGGTGGAGGGTCTTGCCTCAGTGTTGATGGCTGCTGACTGATGAGAGTTGTGGCTGCTGAAGGTTTGGATAGTTGTGGCAATTTCTTAAAATAAGACAACAATTAAGTTTTCTGCATCTATTAACCCTTCCTTTCATGAACTATTTGCCTGTAGCATGTAGTGCTGTTTGATAGTATTTTACCCACAGTAGAACTTCTTTCAAAATTGGAGTCAGTCCTTTAAAACTCTACTACTGCTTTATCCATTAACATTATATAATATTCTAAGTACTTAGTTATCATTTCAACAATCTTGGCAGCATCATGACCAGGAGTAGATTCCATCTCAAGAAACCACTTTCTTTGCTTTTCTAGAAGAAGCAACTCCTTAATCAAGTTTTATCATGAGATTTCAGCAACTTAGCCGCATCTTCAGACTCCACTTCTAATTTTAGTTTTCTTGATATTTCCACAACTTCTGCGGTTACTGTTCCCACTGAAGTCTTGAACCCCTTAAAGTCATTCATAAGGGTTGGAATCAACCTCTTACAAACTACTGATATTTTTTTACCTCTTCCCATGAATCATGAGTGTTCTTGATGGCATCTACAATGATGAATCCTTTCCTGAAGGTTTTCAATTTACTCTGTCCAGAAACATCAGAGGAATCCTTATGTATGGCAGCTATAGCCTGACAAAATGTATTTGTTAAATACTAACACTTGAAAATTTAAGTTACTCCCTGATCCATGGGCTGCAGAATGGATGCTGTGTTAGTAGGCATGAAAACAACATTAACCTCATTGTACATCAGAGCTCTTTAATGACCAGGTGCATTGTCAATAAGCAGTAATATTTTGAAAGGAATCTTTTTTTTTCCCGAGCAGTAGGTATCAACAATGGGCTGAAAATATTCAGTAAACCATGTTGTAATCAGATATGCTTTCATTCAGACTTTGTGGTTGCATTTATAGAGCACAGGCAGAGTAGATTTAGCATAATTCTTAAGGACATTAGGATTTTCAGAATGGTAAATGAACATTGGCTTCAACTTAAAGTTACTAGCTGCATTAGCTCCTAGCAAGAGAGTCAGCTTGTCTTTGAAGCTTTGAAGCTGGGCATTGACTTCTCTGTAGCTATGAAAGTCCTAAATAGCATCTTCTTCCAATAGAAGGCTCTTTCACCTATAGAAAATATGTTGTTTAGTGTAGCCACCTCCATTAATTATCATAGCTAGATCTTCTGGGTAACTTGCTGCTGCTTCTACATCAGCACTTGATGCTTCCCCTTTCACTTTTATGTTATGAAGACAGCTTCTCTCTTTAAACATCATGAGCCAATCTTTGCTAGCTTCAAACTTTTCTTCTGCAGCTCCCTTATCAATCTTAGCCTTCTTAGAGTTGAAAAGTGTTAGGGCCTTTCTCTGGATTAGGCTTTGGCTTAAGGGAATGTTATGGCTGGTTTGATCTTTTGTTCAGACCGCTAAAACTTTCATCAGCAAAAAGTCTATTTTGCTTTCTTATCATTTGTGTATTCACTGGAGTAGCACTTTTAATTTCCTTCAATAACTTTTCCTTTGCATTCATAACTTGGCTAACTGTTGGGTGCAAGAGGCTGAGCTTTTGGTCGCTTTCAGCTTTCAACATGCCTTCCTCACCAAGCTTAATTATTTCTAGCTTTTGACTTAAAGTGAGAGATGTGCAACTCTCTCTTTCACTTGAACATTTAGAGGCCACTAAATGGTATTAATTGGTCTAATTTTAATATTGTTGTGTTTCAGGGAATAGAGAGGCCCAAAGATAGGGGGAGGGGGATAATGGCTGATCAGTGGAGCATTCAGGACACACATAACATTTTCAATGAAGTTCACTCTCTTACATGGGCACAGTTCACAGTGCCCCCAAACAATTATAATAGTATCATCAAAGACCACTGATCACAGATAACCATGACAAATATAAGAATGAAAAAGTTTGAAATTTTGTGAGGACTGCAAAAATGTGATGTGGAGACACAAAGTGAACAAATGATGTTGGAAACATGGTGCTAATAGACCTGTTCAACACCGGGTTGCCACAAACCTGCAACTTGTAAAAAAAACACAATGTCTGCAAAGCACAATAACGCGAAGTGCAATAAAACAAGGTATGTCTGTAACGGGCATAACAATTAGGTTGAATATCAGTAAGGATGTGGAAGACTTGAACAGCACCTATCAACCAGCTTGATTTGATTGACATTCACAGACTTCATCTAACAACAGCAGACCACACATTTGTTTTCAGGTGCACATGGAATATTTACCAAAAATACACCATATTCTGCACCATAAAACAAATCTCAACCAATCTGCAAGAATTGAAATCATACAAAGCATGTACTCTGACTACAAATGAATTAAATTAAACCCAGTAACAAAGATATGTGGAAAACCCCAAATATTTGGGAACTGAAGAACACAGAGCAGAATATCCAAGGACTGTGTGACAACTACGAAAGGAATAACGTAGATATAATGGTAATATCAGAAAGAGAAGAAAGAGAAAAAGGAACAGAAGAAATATTCAAAATAGTAAAAACTGATAATTTTTCCCAAATTAATGTTGGACGCCAAACCACAGACCTAGGAAGCTCAGAGACCTACAAAGAGGATAAATGTCAAAACGAGAATTAGGCATATCATCAAAGAAAAAATTCTGACTCCAAATAAGTATAAAAATAATTATACAGCACAACCAAGTGTGATATAAAATAATTATACAACACAACCAAGTGTGATTTAGCCCAGGTTCAATATTCCAAAATCAATTACTGTAGCCCATTACATCAACAACCTAAAAAAGAAAATCACAGGATCATATTAGCAGATGCTGAGAAAGCATTTGATATAATTCAATACCTAATCATGATAAAAACTCTCAGTGAACTAGGAATACAGGAAAGTTTCTCAACTTGATCAAACTATCTACAAAAACCTACAGTTAAACATCATACTTAATGGTGACAAACTTGAAGCTTTCCCACTAAAATCAGGTACAAGGCTAGGATGTTCCCTTTCACCACTCCTTTTCAACACAGTAATGGATGTCCTTGCTAATGCGATAAGGCAATCAAAGGAAATTAAAAGTATACAGATTAAGAAGGAAGACATAAAACCATCTTTGCTGGAAGGAGAAATTACAAAGGGACACAAAAAAACTCAGGTGGTGATGGTTATGTTCATTGTCTTGCTTGGGGTGATGGTTTCAGAGATGTATGCATAAGTCAAAATGTATCAAATTATACACTTTAAATATGTACCATTTATTGTATGTTAAGTATATCTCAATAAAGCTGCAAAACAAACAAAAAGGTTAATTGATGGCAAACAGACAAAAAGACAACAACCACAAACCTTGCTAAAGGCAAGACACTGGAATTGCTACAATGAAGCACCTGCATCTCCCCTATTGTCCCCTTACTCTCTCCTCTGTGATGCAAGAAATGTCTTCCCTACCCTCCATTTGTGCTCTGGGTCCACCCTTTGGACCTTCATCAGAATTTGGCTCCTTAGCTTTCCCACTGTCACTTATCACCAATCTTTTTGTGTTCCTTTGGTTATTCCCACCAGAACACAAATGTGCCCTTGTTATCTTTCTTTTTAAAAATAAAATAAAAGCCTTCTTTAACTAAGTATATCCTTCTAGTAACTGCCCCATACACACACATTCACACACACAGATACTTATCACAGACATGCATGTACAGTCTCCGAAATCTGATCAAACACTCTTCATAGATTTCCCCCAAATTTTGTGAATTTAGGCATGATATCTCTGCCACATTATTTATTAAAATAATGAACTGTGGTGACAATTAATAGAAAATGGTTACTCTGTTAATATAGAGTTGTCGGACTTACAAATCCAACAGACCTAGTTTTGAATTCTGCCTCTGCTGCAGCCTAACAATGTGACTTTGAGTAGGTTATTTAACCCCCTGAGAGTGTTTACTACCTGCAAAATGCATGTATGATCCCTGTTTGATCTATTTTGAAAGGTGATACAAGGATTGAATGAAATCATGCTTCTATGTGTGCAAGTGCTCTGCCAGGAACACATTAGACTCAGTCAACATCCAAGTGCTACACTTCTGCCCGCCTGGGCTCCAGAGACACAGTCTTCCTCCAGTTTCTCTCTTCCCTTTCTTTCCCTTTGTTTCAAGGTAGGATGAGTCAGCACAGCTCAGCACCTCACAGGGTAAGCTCCCCTTATTTTCCTTAAATCCATCAATCTCTCCTCCAGCCCAATAAGCATTGCTAGGCAGCACTGCTCGCCCCAACACGCACCCCGAGAACACTCGCTGTGCGCTGAGCATGGCAGCCCTGCTTACTCAGAGCTTTTAACTATTTTCTCATTCTCCAGGCCCAACTTAATGTATAATATCTCCCTAAAACGTTGATTTCTTTAGAGCAATTCAACCCCCACACACTTTTTTAAAAAGCCGCCCTCCTTGCAGTCAATCAATATATCAATAAACTAAAATATAAATAAATAAAAATAAAAGCCTACTCCTATAGTACTTATGTGTACTTCACAGTAGGACTACTATGTAGATATTCTCTTGTATTAATCTCATTTGTTTTGTGTTTATGTTTTCCCTCAAGCTACATAATCTTTCGGGGTAAGAACTTTTTTCTTTTGAGTTATGTCAAGTACTTAATGTAGTGCTCAATTTATATTTGTTCCATTAATTTTGATGCAAGTTCATAGATACCCAGACTACTTCCCTATTTTCCCACCTCCACAGATCTCCTTACTTAAAAGTTTCTTCTCTCTGGAGTTCTTTTCCCTTTCACTTCTATTCCAGAAGGTAGAGACTCAAGTTAGATCACACCTCCTCCCTAAGACTTTTCCCTTTCTGCTTCGGCTGAAGTTGTTCTCTCCCTCCTCTGTCCTTCCATTGTGCTCGACTGGATTTAAAAGGTCCATATGTCAATTATTAGCTGTGGGAACATGGTCAAGACATGTAATCTCTGTGAGCCTTTGTTATCTATGACTTTAAAATGAGGATAATAACACCTATCTCCTAGAGCCCTTGTGAGGATCAGATGATGTAAAATTTGATGTGAAATTTTTTTGGTAAAACCTAACCAGGATAAACAAATGAAAGTGATAATTACCTCTATTACGGCTCTTATCTTGGTCTGCCTTGGGTTGTAGTTAACTTGTCAGTGGCTCTGTCTCCTGAACTGCTTTGAGAAATGCTGGAAGACTAAAGACTGTTTTACCCATTTTCATAACTCCCACAGTGCTGTGCAAACATAGGTGCACTTTAGAATGTGCTGAATGCATATCGGAGCCAGGCCCTTCTTCCTACAGAGAAGCAAATATCTATGAGAGCATTTGTAATTCTATAGATAGATAATAAACAAACAAACACATTTACCTTTTTAATGCACCAAAAGATGATTTTTAAAGGGGAAAGAGGGAGTCATTTCCCCTGATAAATACCTCATGTTCAAAGTCTGCAAAGCAAGTACCTAATACAATTCATCAAATGAAATTATAGGAAATCAAGACACAGCAAATTCTAATTAAACCAAAACAACAATCCACACCAGATGCACACTCTATTTACAAGCTATGATCTTGTATTTTATTATCACACAGGGTTTTAGAGTCAGGACTTGCAGCAGAGGAACTGAGCTGGAAGCCAAGACAGGATGACAGTCCAGCTCTTGTGGAGGAGTCTAAAGTGTAATGTCAGATGTTTATATTCAAAGTCAGGGACATCTGCCAACCAAGGAGGAGATGGTGCTGTTAATTGACCAACTAATTTCCTGGATCCAAAGATGGAGGCGTAATGTTGAGAATTCTGTTATAAATATTCCCTTTCTGTATCACTTCTTTAGGAGGTCTTATCTGACTTGCCTGGTATAGTTTGGAACCTTTCTCTCCGTGTCCCCATCGTTCCATGCTCTTCTCTGCCTAGTACGTAACACACTGGGAACAAGAATGGTTGCCTGATCCATGCTGGGCCAATCAGACTCTCAACAAAGTTTTGAACGTAGAGTTGGAATTGGTGTCAGATGGTGTTAAGCTTGAAATCCCCATAATCTTTCCAAGAGGAAATGTTGACTAGACTCCTGGATATGACTTGGGAGCCCTGAAAAAGCCCTGAAAATATACAGTTGTGAATCATCATCATATAGATGGCTGGCCATGTGGATAAAGTCTTCCAGGGTAAGAGATTATGGAAAGAAGAGAATAGAAGGGAAGAAAGGGAAGGGAAGGGAAGGAAGGAGGGGAGGGAAGGGGAGAGGAGGTAGTTAGGGAGGGGAAGGGAGGGGAGGGCTCAAGACTCAGATTTACTCTTCACTTACTTGATGAGGACTTCAGGCAAGGCCTTTGCTCATCCTGAGTGACAATTTTACTTTCTATAAAAAGTCCATTCGTTCACTTCTTCTTTCATTTAATTGACAAATAATTTTTAAATGCTTATTTTATAAGCCACACACTGTGCAACATGTTGGGTATACAGTGGTAAACATAATGAAGACTTTGTCTTAAAATATGGATATAATTCAGAGTGAGATAAATGAATGCTATGACAGGATATAGCAAGGGTGATTTTGGTACCTTTTCAGGAGGCAACCATTCCAGTTCTGGGGAATCAGGAGAGGTTTCTGGAAGAATGACCTCTAAGAGGAGATCTGAGGAATAAATTAGCAGTTATCCAGGTAAAGGTTAGGAGGTGGGAGGAAGTGAACTGGACAGAGGAGACAACAAGTGCAAAAGCCCACAGACAAGAGAGGGCATGATGAAATTTGAGGAACTATAAGCATTTCTGTATGGTTTAGAGAACAAGTGTGCAGGGAGGAGAGATGAGAGAGTCAGGCCAGGTCCAGGTTATAAAGCATCTTGTCAGTTGGCTGTAGGAGGCTGGCTTTCATCTCAAAGAAAGAGAAAAGCTGTGGAGGGGTTTTAACCATGGGAACTCTTTTAATAGAATTATGTTTCAGCAGTAGAATTCTTATTTCAATGTGGAAACTGGATTGGAAACAAAAAGGTCAATTAGGAAGCTGTTGAAATAATCTAGATAAGGGATGAAGATGCCCTAAATCAAGACAGCTGTTGTACAGATGAAAGAAAAAAGAATTTGGATTCGAGTAGCAGTGAGAAGATAGGACACAGCAGCAGCCAGCATTCCTGGGGTGGGCAGAAGTCAAGAGGACCTGGACTTCAGTAGTGAGATGGCATTTTGCTCAGCTTAGCAATGAAGAGCTAATTAACCCAGTTACCACAATGACCCCTGACCTCTCTGAAGTTTTAGATATATATGAGTCTGTCACTGTGTGCATGTGTGTGTGTGTGTGTGTGTGTGTGTGTGTGTGTGTGTTTGCCTTATGGAACCATCAACCAAAACACCCTCAATTTTTATTTTTAACCATGAAGACTCCAAACCTACCTACATCAGCACCTTCTTTCCTTCTGTGGAAAGAGAAGCTGTCCATCCTAACACTGACCCCTCTCTCTGTGCTTTGGACCCTTCCACTTTATCTTCTCGTGAACAATTTCCCCTTCTGTCTCTTGCATATTCACACCCTCCTTCTCAATCAGATCCTTCCCATCAGCATTTGGACATGCTCAGGTCTTTCCCAAGAGAGAGAACATAACTCAACCCTCCTCCTTCTTCTACCCTATCTTTCCCCTCCCTTATCTGCCAAATAACTTGAAAGAATGGCCCAAACTCACTGTCCCCATTTTCTCCCCTCCACCTCAATCCTAGGCACACTTTAATCTGATGTCGTATTAGCATTCCTCTTATTTATGTTTACAAACTGTTTTTTAATTGAAAAATACAAGAAATAACCAAGAATAATATAACAAGTACACATGTAATCAACAACTAAAATGTTCTAAATGTTAACAACTTTCACATTTACTTCAGAACTATTTTTTCAAGAGATAAAACTGTGGTTAAAATCACAATCCCATTTCCTTCCTTCTCTCTACAGGGCAGGCATTATCAGGAATTTAATTTTTGTTTAAAAATTGTTTGTGTCGGGCTTCCCTGGTGGCGCAGTGGTTGGGAGTCCGCCTGCCGATGCAGGGGACGTGGGTTCGTGCCCTGGTCCGGGAGGATCCCACGTGCCGCGGAGCGGCTGGGCCCTTGGGCCACGGCCGCTGAGCCTGCGCGTCCGGGGCCTGTGCTCCGCAATGGGAGGGGCCACAGCAGTGAGAGGCCCGCGTACCAAAAAAAAAAAAAAAAAAAAAAATTGTTTGTGTCTTGCTCACCGTTGTATCTTCAGGACCTAGTACAGTACCTGGCACATAGTCGGCACTCAATAAATATTCCTGAATAAATGAATTAATAATTTTAAAAAGGAATAAATAGTTTATATATAAGGGCTTTGGGGAAATGGGGAAGGTTGTGATTTTTCTGAGAATAAGATGGGGGAAGATAAGTTACCCAGATGAAATGTCTCATTGTGAAAAAGAGCAGGACCATGGACTAGTCTTTGGGGCTTCAGGAAGTTGAGTGCCAGTATGCAGGTGTTTTGCTGGCATAGTTATAAAATCCAAGCATTTGGTTAGAAAATCCAAGCTTTCTGGTATACTCTTCAGTGACAGGTAATATGTTGCTTTGTAAAGTAACTCATTTCATTTCCATATTCCTTGCTTGGAGAAAAGCTTATTTTTCACTTTGATATCTCTTTTCAGGTATTTTCTTTGAGTATTTCCATAGCCACCACTATGCATGACATATGCTTAGCTGAAACAGACAGAGGATTTTCTCCTTTCAAATAATGGTGACATGTCTCAAGACTGGAGGGAGGAAGGAAAGGAAAGAAGAAGGGAGAGAGGAAGAGAATGTGAGTGAGAGGTACAAAGAGTCTTCTCAATGAAAAAGAAAAAAGAAAAAGGAAAAGATAAGTAAAGTTGGATTAGTCACAGAGCTGCCCAAATCATATTCTTCTATACATATCACTTATACACACACACACACACACACACACACACACACAGATGTATACAAGTAAGGAAAACATGTAATTAGGAAGAATCAGATTGGGAGTCTATATCTGCTCCTAAACCCTGTGTTTCAGAAAAGTATTCTTTATGCGGCTGGTTGCTATGGAAATAGTCTGAGGAATTGCCACATTCTTCATGTCTAGCCCCAAAAGGGAGACATTTGTGATGCAAATAACATATAAGTTCAGTAAGAGACTTAGAAGCACGGTGGCCCAGAATGGTTTCATTCCATAGTCTCAAACCCTTCTCAATGCTACATATCCAGAGTCCAAGTAGCCATAGAAAGGAATAAATTTTTCACTAGTTTTGTAAGTGAAAGTCTGCCTGGCATCCTAATTTAGCTAGAAAATAGCATCAGTCTATATAATGTGTGGGCATAGAAGTTTACAAGAAAAAACAGACCAGGAGATAGGAAATTCATCTTCCAGTTTCAAACCATCAACTATGTACCTGTTTGACCTTGGGTAAGTGAATTCCCCTCTATGAGCCTCATTTTCTCATTTGTAAAATGAGAAGAAAGCACTGGGTAATTTCACAGACTGCACCACTTAGGAGGCTTTAGGTTGTAAATGAACCCCCAAAATTCAAATTGGTTTAAAACTAAAGGAAATATAGTGGATAGTGAAATGGAAAATTCCAGAAATGGGGATGGCTTCAGATAAGGGCTAAACTAATGTCTCAACAGTGTCACCTGGTTTTGATATCAACTTCATCCTGAGGCTGGTCCCAAGATGGTAGCCAAAAGTCTCAGGACTACATGGTACCTCATGTAGCAGAAAAGAGAGAATGTGTTTGCACTGCATTCCCAACAGCCATTCTGAAAGTTACCGTGATTGGACCAGCTCCTTGCCAATCACAGTGGCCTAGGGGATGAAATGTATTTGGTGACTTATAGGTCATCCATGCTGCAAATCTGGCACAGAGACAGGATTCATTTTCCCTAGAAATACATGGATCTTTAAGTGGAAATCAGAGATTGCTGGGAAAGGGATAAGGGGAATTCTGAGGAGACAACCAACAAACGTCTACTCTGGGGTTTCCCCCATTCTTACATATTCTATTTGCATTTTCTGCCTCAGTGGAGAAGCAAGTTGACTGAGCATGAAAGGAGATATCATTTGAAGGTCTGAGTGCTTGGAAGTTCCTATTGCCTTTGAATTTTGCCCCAGTCATAACCCTGATGGAAAACCACCCCAAAACTTGTTAGTTCAAGAGTTTTTGCTCTCAGGTAGTTAATGAAAATGAAATATATAGAGGAGGGAAAACACACACACATTCCATACTGAGGATATTTCCATTCTGCTGCATAGTACTTGTCCTTTTTCTGTTTTGAATTTCTGATCCTGAAAATTAATCTGAAGGTTTTTTCTATACTTTAAATTTTTGCTCTGAAACTACTAACTTTCTAAGGATTCTGGTAGGAAGCCTTAATCTTGATAAATAAAGACACGTTTCTCCTTCCCTCATTATTCCACACACATGCACACACACATAGACACAATAATATATTAGGGGAAAGAAACCATCAGCAAACATGAGAATAAAGAACTTTGTTGGTTCAGACATTTCAGGCAGAGGTAACAAAAGGCCAAATACAAAATGGTTTAAACACCAAGAAATATAGTATCTCACATAAAGAGAAATTCAGTTAGGACAGTTCTAGGTTAGTAAATTCAGCAGCTTAACAATATCATCAGGAACGTAGGCTCTTTTTACCTCTCCACTATGCCTTCTTCAGCAAGCTGGTGTATCTCCTTAGGATGACTAACATGGTCCCAAGATGGCTATGACAACTGTAAGCGTCACATGCCAGTGGCAAATCTAAACACAGACAAGAGTAGTTTTTCCTCATGCTTCCTTTTTTTATAAAGCCAAACAAAATCTTTCCCTGGACCATTACCTCCCTCCAAACAGATTTCCCTTCTTATCTCTTTAGGCAGAATAGTGAGTGTCACATGCCCATTCTTAAATATCACTGGAAAGATGAATTACCCCAGTTGGCTTACCAAAAAGGTTGACTTGAAGCACACGATTGCCTGATACCTGAAGCTAATGGAGTCTGCTACAAGGGATTTCCGGAAGGGAATGCTATAGAGAAGAATGTGTACCATGAAGCCTTTCTCTCAAGCACTGTCTCCACCCTGCAGTAGACTTCCCCCAATGTTTTAGTGGGCAGAAGGAAGTTATGTATCTGTTCTGAAATACCAGTCAATTACAATTCCAAAAATAGATACTGGAATCACTCCTGGATTCAAATTCATGCTTCTTTTCTGATTATTGACTACAGCAAAGGGGGTAAATATCTTATCATCCTTGTGTCTCAGTTTATCCCACTAAGAAAATAGGAATAACATTACAGCATCTACTTAAGGATATACTTTTTCAAGTCAAATGAACCAAGGTAGGAAGAAATGACATATAGATATGCAAATACTCCATATATATTACTTACTTTCTTCTTTTCTCATTCTTTTTTATATTCTTTTTCTTAACATTTTTATTGGAGTATAATTACTTTACAATGCTGAGTTAGTTTCTGCTTTATAACAAAGTGAATCAGTTATACATACACATATATCCCCATATTTCCTCCCTCTTGCATCTCCCTCCCTCCTACCCTCCCTATCCCACTCCTCTAGGCAGTCACAAAGCACCGAGCTGATCTCCCTGTGATATGCGACTGCTTCCCACTAGCTATCTATTTCACATTTGGTAGTGTATATATGTGCACTACCACTCTCTAACTTTGCCCCAGCTTACACTTCCCCCTACCCGTGTCCTCAAGTCCATTCTCTAGTAGGTCTGCATCTTTATTCCTATCTTGCCCCTAGGATCTTCATGACCATTTTTTTTTCTTAGATTCCATATATATGTGCTATCCATTTTATTGGCATAGAGTTGCTTGTAGTAATCTCTCATGATCCTTTGTATTTCTGCAGTGTCAGTTGTTACCTCTCCTTTTTCATTTCTAATTTTATTGATTTGGGTCTTCTCCCTTTTTTTCTTGTTGAGTCTGGCTAATGGTATATCAACTTTATCTTCTCAAAGAACTAGCTTTCAGTTTTATTGATCTCTGCTATCATTTCCTTCATTTCTTTTTCATTTATTTCTGATCTGATCTTTATGATTTCTGTCCTTCTGCTAACTTTGGCGTTTTTTTTTCTTCTTTCTATAATTGCTTTAGGTGCAAGTTTAGGTTGTTTATTCGAGATGTTTCTTGTTTCTTAAGGTAGGATTGTATTGCTATAAACTTCCCTCTTAGAACTGCATTTGCTGCATCCCATAGGTTTTGGGTCATCGTGTTTTCATTGTCATTTGTTTCTAGGTAGTTTTTGGTTTCCTCTTCGATTTCTTCAGTGATATCTTGGTTATTAGGTAGTGTATTGTTTAGCCTCCATGTGTTTGTATTTTTTACACATTTTTTCCTGTAATTGATATCTAGTCTCATAGCATTGTGGTTGGAAAAGATACTTGATACAATTTCAATTTTCTTAAATTTTCCAATGCTTGATTTGTGATTTAAGATATGATCTATCCTGGAGAATGTTCCATGAGCAATTGAGAAGAATGTGTATTCTGTTGTTTTTGGATGGAATGTCCTATAAATATCAATTAAGTCCATCTTGTTTAATGTATCATTTAAAGCTTGTGCTTCCTTATTTATTTACATTATGGGTGATCTTTCCATTGGTGAAAGTGGGGTATTAAAGTCCCCTATTATGATAATGTTACTGTGAATTTCCCCATTTATGGCTGTTAGTATTTGCTGTGTGTATTGAGGTGCTCCTAGGTTGGGTGCATGAATATTTACAATTGTTACATCTTCTTTTTGGATTGATCCCTTGATCATTATGTAGTGTCCTTCTTTGTCTCTTGTAGTAGTCTTTGTTTTAAAGTCCATTTTGTCTGATATGAGAATTGCTACTGCAGCTTTCTTTTGATTTCCATTTGCATGGAATATCTTTTTCCATCCCCTCACTTTCATTCTGTATGTGTCCCTAGGTCTGAAGTGGGTCTCTTGTAGACAACATATATATGGGTCCTGTTTTTTTATCCATTCAGCCAGTCTATGTCTTTTGGTAGGAGCATTTAATCCATTTACATTTGAGGTAGTTATTGATTTGTGTATTCCTATTACCATTTTCTTAATTGTTTTGGGTTTGTTATCGTAGGTCTTTTCCTTTACTGCCTAGAGAAGTTTCTTTAGCATTTGTTGTAAAGCTGGTTTGTTGGTGCTGAATTCTCTTAGCTTTTGCTTGTCTCTAAAGGTTTTAATTTTTCTGTCAAATCTGAATGTGATCCTTGCTCAGTAGAGTAATCTTGGTTTTAGGTTTTTCCCTTTCATCACTCTAAATATGTCCTGCCAATCCCTTCTGGCTTGCAGAGTTTCTGCTGAAAGATCAGCTGTTAACCTTATGGGGGTTCCTTTGTATGTATTTGTTGTTTTTCCCTTGCTGCTTTTAATATTTTTTCTTTGTATTTAATTTTTGGTAGCTTGATTAATATTTGTCCTGGTGTGTTTCTCTTTGGATTTATCCTGTATCGGACTTGTGCTTCCTGGACCTGACTAACTATTTCCTTTCCCATGTTAGGGAAATTTTCAACTATAATTTCTTCAAATATTTTCTCAGTCCCTTTCTTTTTCTCTTCTTCTTCTGGGACCCCTATAATTCAAATGTTGGTGCATTTAATATTTTTTCAGATTCCTCTGAGACTGTCCTCAATTTTCATTTTTTTCTTTATTCTGCTCTGCAGTAATTATTTCCACTGTTTAATCTTCCAGGTCACTTATCTGTTGTTCTGCCTCAGTTATTCTGCTATTGATGTCTTCTAGAGAATTTTTAACTTCATTTATTGTGTTGTTCATGATTGTTTGTTTGCTCTTTAATTCTTCTATGTCCTTGTTAAACATATCTTATATTTTCCCCATTCTATTTCCAAGATTTTGGATCATATTTACTATCGTTATTCTGAATTCATTTTCAGGTAGACTGCCTATTTCCTCTTCATTTGTTAGGTCTGGTGGGTTTTTACCTTGCTCCATCATCTGCTGTGTGTTTCTCTGTCTTCTCATTTTGCTTAACTTACTGTGTTTGGGGTCTCCTTTTCACAGGCTGCAAGTTCATCGTTCCCATTGTTTTGGTGTCTGCCACCAGTAGCTAAGGTTGTTTTAGTGGGTTGTGTAGGCTTCCTGGTGGAGAGGACTAGTGCCTGTGTTCTGGTGTCTGAGGCTGGATCTTGTCTTTCTGGTGGGCAGGTCCACGTCTGGTGGTGTGTTTTGGGGTGTGTGTGACCTTATTATGGTTTTAGGCAACCTCTCTGCTAATGGGTGAGGTTGTGTTCCTGTCTTGCTAGTTGTCTAGCATAGGGTGTCCAGCACTGTAGCTTGCTGGTCATTGAGTTGAGCTGGGTCTTGGAATTGAGATGGAGATCTCTGGGAGCTTTCTGCCATTTGATATTACGTGGAGCTGGGAGGTGTCTGGGGAGCCAATGTCCTCAACTTCGCTCTCCCACCTCAGAGGCACAGCCTTGATGCCTGGCTGGAGCACCAAGAGCCTGTCCTCCACACAGCTCAGAATAAAAGGGAGAAAAAAAGAAAAAAGAAGGAAAAAGATAAAATTAAATTAAAAAGTTATTAAAAAAAAAACATAAATAATTATTAAAAAAATTTTAAAGTAATTCAAAAAAAGAAAAAAAGAACAACCAAACCCAAAAACAAAAAAATCCATCAATGATAACAAGCACTGAAAACTATACTAAAAGGAAAAAAACCAAAAAAAAAAAAAAGGACAGACTGAACCCTAAGACAAATGGTAAAAGCAAAGCTATACAGACAAAATCACACACAGAAGCATATACATACACACTCACAAAAAGAGAAAAAGGGGGGGAAATATATATGTATATATATATATCGTTGCTCCGAAAGTCCACCTCCTCAATTTGGGATAATTCATTGTGTATTCAGGTATTCCACAGATGCAGGGTACATCAAGTTGATTGGGGAGATTTAATCTGCTGCTTCTGAGACTGCTGGGAGAGATTTCCTTCACTTCATTTTTCATACAGTTCCTGGGATTCAGCTTTGGATTTGGCCCTGCCTCTTCTTCTGGTCGCCTGAGGGCATCTGTTCTTCGCTCAGACAGGACGGGGTTAAAGGAGCAGCTGATTCAGGGGCTCTGGCTCACTCAGGCCGAGGGAGGGGTACAGAGTACGGGACGAGTGTACAGCAGAAGAGGCCAGCCTGAGGCACGCTGTGTGTTCTCCTGAGGAATTTGTCCCTGGATTATGGGACCCTGGCAGTGGTGGACTGCACAGGCTCCCAGGAGGGGAGGTGTGGATAGCGACCTGTGCTTGCACACAGGCTTCTTGGTGGCTGTAGCAGCAGCCTTAGCATCTCATGCCCGTCTCTGGTGTCCGCGCTGATAGCCATGGCTTGCGCACATCTCTGGAGCTCATTTAGGTGGTGCTCTGAATCCCCTCTCCTCCTGCACACTGAAACAATGTTCTCTTGCCTCTTAGGCAGGTCCAGACTTTTTACCAGACTCCCTCCCGGCTAGCTGTGGCACACTAGTCCCCTTCAGGCTGTGTTCACACAGCCAACCCTAGTCCTCTCCCTGGGATCTGACCTCCGAAGCTGGAGCCTCAGCTCCCAGCCCCGACCAGTCCTGGCGGGTGAACAGACAAGCCTCTCGGGTTGGTGAATGCTGGTTGGCACTGATCCTCTGTGTGGGAATCTCTCCACTTTGCCCTCTGCACCCCTGTTGCTGCGCTCTGCTCCATGGCTGTGAAGCTTCCCCCCTCCGGCATCCGCAGTCTGCCGGCGAAGGGGTTTCCTAGTGTGTGGAAACCTTTCCTCCTTCACAGCTCACTCCCACTGGTGCAGATCCTGTCCCTATTCTTTTTTTTTCTTCTTTTTTTTTTTTGCAGTACACGGGACTCTCACTGTTGTGGCCTCTCCCGTTGCAGATCACAGGCTCTGGACGCACAGGCTCAGCGGCCATGGCTCACGGGCCCAGCTGCTCCATGGCATGTGGGATCATCCCGGACCGGGGCACGAACCCGTGTCCCCTGCATCAGCAGGCGGACTCTCAACCACTGCCCCACCAGGGAAGCCCTGTCCCTATTCTTTTGTCTCTGTTTTTTCTTTTGCCCTACCCAGGTATGTGAGGAGTTTCTTGCCTTTGGGGAAGGCTGAGTTCTTCTGCCAGTGTTCTGTAGGTGTTCTATAGGAGTCGTTCCACATATAGATGTATTTTTGATGTATTTGTGGGGAGGAGGGTGATCTCCATGTCTTACTCTTCTGCCATCTTGAAGCTCCTCCCCTTTTTTACTTTGTTTCACTCCCTAGCCTCCATCTATGGATCTAGAAAGAGGAAGATCACACAGCATGAAATACATTAAATTTCCATGTAGCTGGTTTTTAATTTATATTAACATTTTGAGATATTTGGGAGAGGCCACAACAGTGAGAGGCCCGCATACAGAAAAAAAAAAAAATCATACTAAGGGATTAGGAAAGGTTTCCCAGAGAAAGCAATAACTATATCTATATTTAAAGGATGAGTAGGAGATAGCTTGATTAAGAAAGTGGTGGAGCAGAGTGGTGGAGAGAGAAAATTACAGCAAAGGGAAGATATAAACAAAGGAATGTGAGGAGAATAAGAGAAGCACAGAAGTCTCCATAAAACTTGGGTAAAGGGTAAATGGATATAGTAGGTGGGCTGGGATGAATTGATGGAAAATAAAGCTGTAAAGGGAGGTTGAGATCAGAATATAAAGTTTTCTGTTCCAAGCTAAAGCATTTAAGTTTTGCCCCAAAAGTCACTTTTTTGGTAAATTCTTCTTGGCTTCTGTGATTAGGTCATACTCTCTTATAAGTGCTTATAGCTCTGTGAATCTCTCTTATGTGGAGCTTATTACGATGTTAATTTCAGTTTGCCTATATGATCAGTTGTTTGATCCACGTCTTTCGCCTTTACCAGATTGTAAGCCCTCTGTGCTTCTGATTATTTACCTCACTTATCTTTGTTTATAATGTTTCCTTTGCTATAAGCTCCATGAGTGCAGGGACTCTGTTCATTTTGTTCAACTTCCTATCCCTAGAACTTATTACAGTGCCTGGCACATGATGAACTTTCAATAAAAGCTGGCTGACTGACTTAATGAATGAATGCCAGCCATAAAGAGCCATCAAAAGTCCTTATGAAGCAGATGATTTTCTAGATTACATTTACATTCTGGAAAGATTCTGCTGGGAGCAGTCTTGAATGATGAATTGGAAAAGCGTCAGACCAGAGGCAAGAAGATTAACTAGGAGGCTACAGAAGTAGTACTATGGGGAGCTACATGAGAGTCTGAAGTAAAGTGTCAGGGGGAGTGCTGAAGAAAACAGAGTTAAGAGAAGAAAACAGATTTATTGAAGAAGAAAAAACATGTAAATCTTGGTATCTATATAACTTGGTATTTAACTGGATGAGTAAGCAAATAAAATTGAGATGTCTAGGATGACTATCACAAGTTGGGTTTCCCAGGAAACATACTCTGAGGAATAGTTTAGTGTGCAGGAAGTTTATGAGGGAGTGCTCTTGGCATTAAAACCCGTGTAAGGGAAGGAAAACGGTGGTGAGGGACAGGGAAGGGAAGAGAGAGGAGGGAAAGGGAAGGGAGAGGAGGGAGCAGGATTTGGCAGAGAGAGAAGGTGGGCTCTGATGTAGTCTCAATGAAGGCCTCAGCCAACCTTATGGAGAGCTCTGAGATGGCACTGCAGAGTCATCCTGAGTTTGAGGAAAGGCTGGAATTTATACTTCTGTATCAATTGTTCATTGAATTAAGACTGCCATGACCTTCAGCAAGGCAACTCTCTTCAATTCAGGCAATTCTGAAGAGATCTGATAGCTCAGGTCTGTCTGCACTGGGGGAATACACCTTTCAGTCCTGAAGGAGAATCTGGGTGGCACCTCACAGCAATCACTACAATGAATCCCCATTTTAAGCAACTAAAAGGCATTTGAGGGTAAATCTCAAGTGAGGACTATTCATTCAGTTTTGGAGTATAGAGTTTAAGGTGTGTAGGTCACGCACAAAGAATTGCTCCAAAAGATCTGAGTTAGAGATCAATTTGGGAGTCATTAATGTGGAAACAATGGTTAAAATGAAAGGAGACAAACAGAGAAAACTGAGCAAAAGTAAGGAAAAACAGAATGAAGTGGTGCTCACATAAACCAAGGGAAGATAGAATTTCTGGCAAGAAGAAGCAAGTAGCTAATGATAAGAACCCCAACTCATATGCTGAATTTAGCAATATTTGCTGACTCATGCCAAAATTCTTCCATGAAATGGAGGAAGGGAGCAGAAACATGACTGTAGTGTGTTAAGGACCCATGTGTAGCAAGGGACACTACTCTGTGAAGATAAGGTAGATTGTTTTCTCAAGACACTTGCCTATGGAGGGAAATTGAATCATAGGGTAGTACCAAGAGGTGGACAAGGTGGTCAAGGAAGGTTTTGTTTATTTTTCATTTGTTTTAGGACTGAGAAGGCATAACATGTGTTTATGACAGAAAGAAAACAGCGATTGAAAAGTTGAAGACACAGAAGGAAGCAGTCATGGAGAGCACACCAGGAGATTGGAAAGGATGGGACCCACATAAGCAGGAAGTAGTCTGCAATTTTAGAAGTGGAAAACCCCTTCCACTAGGATGGGAGGGAATAAAGGAAAGTGATGGGCACATTTATGGAATTATGAACAGATTGCCTCAGTTTTCTCACTTGAGGGAGTAGGTTGAAATATAGAAGTCGTGGGGTGAGGGTTTTGAGGAACAATTGAAAGTTTTGAAAGAGTTGCTGAGAGGAATTCCTTCTTTCATTTATTCACTCAATGAAACTTTATTAAGTGTGTATATGCATCAGGCACAGTGGTAGGAGTTGGGGTTCCAGAAGTTAATTAGTCAAACCTGTTTCTACCATCCAGGGCCAGTTTTGTGGGTGTTTAACATGTGTAGTCACACAAGACACTGCTTGGAAGGGCCCCATGATTAGTTTAATGGTCTACTTGTCACTGTGGAAATTCATAATAATTTTTGAACTTGTTGCCCCATATTTTCATTTTGCACTGGGCCCTGGAAATTATGTAGCTTGTCTTTCTGCTATCACAGAAGTTATTGTCTGGTAGGGAGGCAAATGTTACAAATGAAAAAGTGAAAGAGGGCTTCCCTGGTGGCGCAGTGGTCGAGAGTCTGCCTGCCGATGCGGGGGACACGGGTTCGTGCCCCGGTCCGGGAGGATCCCGCATGCCACGGAGCGGCTGGGCCCGTGGGCCATGGCTGCTGATCCTGCACGTCCGCAGCCTGTGCTCCACGGCAGGAGAGGCCACGGCAGTGAGAGGCCTGCGTATCTCAAAAAAAAAAAGTGAAAGAAAAAGGTCACATTCGAGGGATTTTAAAAGAAAAATAAACAAGTAATAAGATGAGTTGGGAGTTATAAGTAGAAAAGTAGAGAGACCTTTGGTATAAACAGCAGGAAAGTCTATCTTGGTACAGGAATGGGAAACCCAACGCTGGGTAGAGCTGTGAAGACCTCGTAGTTGTTAATCAGGTGAAGTTGTTAATCAGGTGAAGGGTGTTCCCTGCAGATAGAAGAGCAAGTAGGAACGTACAGAGGATGGCGAGTATTTTCCTCTCAAGTTCAAAGGATAAAAGAAGAGATAAGGTGGAAAGATGAGCATGGCAATGTCATGTCTACCATTGTCAACCATTAAAAAAAAACCTTTGGGCTCTACTTTATAAAGTTTAATATCATTTTATAAAAGTTAATGAACTTTAGGAAAGTATTTGAGAAGGGAGGGGTGTTACAATAATATTTTTGCTTTAGAAAGAACATGCTGATGTATTATCGTGTGGACAGAAGAGCAGAAAGACTGCAGGCAAGGAGATCAGTTAGCTGTCGCATTAGTCCATGTGACAGGAGAGGTTGAATTGCACAAGGGGGGTGACAGTGGGAATAATGACAAGTGCCCAGACTTCAGATGGTGTTACCTCTCTCCCAGGAGGATCTACACTTACTTCTAGCAGCAGTTAAAAAAGAGGCAGGTCACCTTAATCCAGTCCTGAGTTGAGGTGATTTGAAGCTAAGTCTGGTCTGGTCTCGTCTTTCTGGAGTTAAGGTAAAATTCTGGAGTATATTTATTGGGGCTCCTCCTTCTAGGTGGGTTCTGAACTCTAACTACTTCTTAGCCTCTCAGCTGTGGCTTTAGAATTGGCGATCTATCAAAGAAAAGGAGGCTTTAAATGTTGGACTCATTTCTCTGGGCTCCTATGTCTCCAGGATCTTAGCCCCTGAAGTCCTCACTGGCTTTATTGTTCTCTAAAGCCTTCAAACACATTTTTAGGAATATATTCATCCAGATTTCCTAGAAGTACTTGACGGGAAGATTACCCTGATAAGCTAATGTGCCATAGCTGGAGTTGGAAGTTTCACAGCTGAGCTTCTAGACTGAGGTGCATCCCCAGTACAGGAGAGAATACAGGAAAAACACCTGGCAAAGTAGTAGGCATATATCAAGGCACATTGCATGATAGCTATTACTGATATACCGAGAATAAAGCATACCTCTATTTGAGGGATTAAATAGCTATAGGTGAGCAGGAGGTATAAGAGGAAGGGAGCATGTTTTCAGGAGCATTGTTCAGGAGAATACATGGAGATGTGCTCAAGGGCATAGATGGAAGGCATTACTTAAGAAATAAGAATGGTCATATTCCCAAAGATAGAGAATATTAATAGAGGTACAGAGAAATTATATTTAGAGATGAATGAGGTAGTGGGAATTCACATTTGGCTTTTATTTTCTATGTGAAGTAAAAGGTAAGATAATTTGCTAGAAGTGAAGAGTATGAAGATGTATTTAGAATTTAAGAATAGGGTAGGAACACATGTTATAAGTGTTGTGGAAGAAGTTTTGGAGTGTGAAGTGTGGATGGATCAAAGAACTCCTGGGCAGCAGGATTCCAGGCTGTGTTGGTTCTGAGGCTTTTGAGGAGAGGAACTGAGACCCCAGGGTGCTGAAAGGATCCCTAAGTATATGATGCTAAAGTCAGCATTGAGTATGGCAACAGAAGGAATAGGAAAGGACATGGGAATCAGGAAAAGGAAACCAAAAATCAGATACTAGAAACCTCTATAAAGGAAGATAGAGTATCCAGGAGGTGAAGAGACGTATCAAAGAGAAAAGGAGAGAGTTTTAGAAGTACATTCTCTGTATGTCAAAAGAGACAGTGCAGGTGGACCATGACCAAGAAACAACAGTGTGGCAAAGTCAGTTCTAACCACTCTTCCTGGACCTAAGAGAGGAAGGGATTGAAAAAAGATGCACCTGGTGAAGAAGAGAGGGAAGTTCTATCATTAAGAAAAAGTCAGATGTGCTTTAAACCAATAAGGTTGAAGAAAGTGTATGAAGAAAATAGTGAGGATTGTCTTCTACTTCTAGCCATGAGAAGTAAGAAAATGTGACCTGTGTCTAGGAGAAACATCAGGTAGTAGAAAGAGATCCAGAAATGACAGAGAAGATGAAATTAGTGAACAAGGACATTGAAACATGTTCTATAAACATGTTCCATATGCTCAAGGATATAAAGAAAACCCAAACATAGTGAGGAGATAAATAGAAGATTTTTAAAAAAGAACAAAATGAAACCTCTAGAGATGAAAAATGCAATATCCAAAATAAAAACTTAATTGGGTGGGATCAGCAGTGAATTAGACCCAAAGGAAAACACCATAGACTTGAAGACAGAGCAACTGTTCAAAATCAGTCACAAGGAGAAAAAAAAAAACCTGAAAAAAAAAAAAAGGTGAAGATGGGAAGGGTTCCAGAGGCACAGAGGAAGTATCTAATGGGAGGCCTTCAGGGAGCGTGAACCTTGAAAAAACTTCAATTTGACAGGACAGAGATGGGAGCTGAAGAGAAGACACAGGCTGAAGACACTATCCTTAGGGTATGTGGTGAAGAATGGTCATTCATTTATTTATTTTAAAAATACTTACAAATACATGTCATCATTAATTGAGTGCTTTCTATGTGCTGCAGTTTGTACTAGCCTCAGGGGATACAAAGATGAACAAGACACAGTTTATAGTCTATGAGAAAATAGGCAACTAAAGAACAGGATGCTAAGTACTACAATGGAGCTGTGGACATTTAGGGAGGTCACTCCTTCTCAGGGCTATGCAAGTGCAGAGTTGGCACTTGATAGGCTGTAAGAGCTAACAGCACCTTAAATTTTGCATCCTAGATGCCTGTCTTGTCTCACTCTAATCTGGCCCACGGTAGGATGAGTTAATGATAGTAGAAAGAAGTACTGGATTTAAGAGTAAGCTACCCATGGGACTTCCCTGGTGGTGCAGTGGTTAAGACTTCACCTTACAATTCAGGAGGTGCGGGTTCGATCCCTGGTCAGGGGACTAAGATCCCACATGCCTTGGAGTTAAAAAAACAAAACATAAAACAGAAGAAATATTGTAGCAAATTCAATAAAGACTTTAAAAATGGTCCACATCAAAAAAATCTTAAAAAAAAAAAAAAGACTAAGCTACCCAAGGTTTCTACTGCTATCCAAATGTTCTTGCCTGCATGGTCGAATCCAGTGTTTGAGGGAAGACTGAGCCTTTGGCTTCTGGAGAAGAATTGCTCATCTTCGAAACCTCAGCTCTAGAGGCCTTTTGTAGTCACCACCACCACCACCACTAAAAAATAAAACAAAAATAAATGAAATGTTAAATTTAATTCACTCCTTCCTCCTTTCCATCCAGCATGCCCTTTACATACATCTATCTTCTCACCAAGGACTCTTTATTGCATGTGTTGGCCTTTCCTACTAAACTCTGTGCAGTGGGAGGACCAGGACTGTCTCATTCAATTATGGGAGCGAAGCATTTTTATTATTGCAGTAGAATACATGTAACATAAACTTTTCCATTTTAACCATTTTTAAGTATACAATTCAGTGGCATTAGTTACACTCACAGTGCTGTGCAACTATCACCAGTCTCTATTTCCAAAATGTCTTATTCAATTTTTGGATCCTTATCAAGGTGCATGGCACAAGTGTGATTTTAATCAAATTTATCAAATGAATTATTGAATTGATGCATGAATTAATCCAACAGTCTAGAGATTGACTGTAAATACACAGCAATTAAGATTTCCTTTCCTGCTATGCAAGAGTGACAAGGAATAAAGACTAAAAATTTAAACAACTTGTAGACAGTAGTAGTGGGTACATCAAAGGAAATATCTTTAGAAAGAGAACTTGTGCTAATGAGAAAAAAATCATGATATGATTCTGATGTTGAAACTACATGACAGAAATCAATGACCCCCACAAGCAAGTGACAAATTCCTTTGTCAAGAAACAACTTTCAATGAAGGTGGGCCTGATGGTCTTTTGCAGGTGGTTTGATTCCTGAAGGTGTTTAGAAAGTAATCAAAAGATTTTTGATGTTTAATACATATTTTATATCTTCTCTCTAATAGAAGGACATGCTGGTGCTATTACCATCTTTAGACCTGAAAACTAGATAGATAACAATAACTCTTCTCTGTGCTTCATCAACATGTGAGTTCAGGGCACCTGGCATAGAATGGAGGTAAATATTGATTTGCTTTCACAGTGATGGGGTAGTTCTATCTATAGACTGAGACAGAGAGGGGAGGGCAGAATAACTATCAGAAATCTTAGGTCAGATGGAAAAATCAACAAAGGTTTGTTTCATTTTAGTGAAAATTTTCCAAGTATGCTAAGTATTCTGTTTAATTTGCTAATGTCCCCTTGCTTCACATTATACTATGAGGAACTAGTTACCTGACTGTGCTGTCAACCAGGAGGACCTGGTATGGCCCAGTTAAGAGGCTGAGGAGCAACAATGACCCACAAAACATTCCTGACAATGGGGCACAGAGGAAAGGATCAGAAGCACAGATGTCAATCTCTTCTCAGCCTCCTACTTGTTTGATGACTCTTTTTTGTATTTGCATATCATACATATTTATGTGATCATTATGTTGATTATTATAAAGCAAGTGCCATAAAATATGGTCTGACTAACTTTTTTCTCCCCCTTGAAATACTCCCCTTGGGAGTGGATCAATACCTTGTTTGGTCCCTTCCCAATCTCTAAACAAATCTAAAAATAGCTTAAAACATCTCCTTCTATGGGCATGAGTGTGGAGGTTTGGTATAGGAGATCCATAGTTAATGTTATCCCTTATGAAATCTCCGCCCACTGTTGTGAGAGAAAAACAAGATTTCATCCAATGTGTTCTCAATTACTAGGTTCGCTTCATGGGAAAAACCCCAGCGATTATGGTAGTTGCCATCAAGAGAATAATGGTAACTAGGAGAAAAGAAACAGGCTTGAGAGGCTTTGTCTAGCCATCTATCTATATGAAGAGCAGATGACACAACTGATTCCCTCAAACTGGGGTCCAGAAGACTTTTTTAGTAAAACTTAACCATCCACTGATTCTTTCCTTTGTGTGTTTCCCCACTTCTGTTCTCAAATAACTCATATAACTATACTACTGAGAATCTGGATTAGGGATTCAGACCAAAAACCAAAACCAAAATATCAGCTTAAAGTCACTAAAAAGATAACTTCAATGCTATTTATAAATCTAGGGTTCAACTTCTGTAACCTTCACAAGTATCACAAATGTACACAAGAACAAGTTATAGTTTCTGTAGCCCTAAATTATTGTGGTCCCTAGAAAGATCCTGAGAGGAAGAGATAGAGACACTTATGAAAAAGAACAGTTCAGCATGAGGACGGGAGGGTGGGGTGGAATTTCAGGGAGCTTTCTTTGAAATTCTACCTTTTCTTTGGCTCCTTTTAAAATGCAAATATTTTATTTGAGAAAGTCAACTAACTGATTCATTATTACTCACTAAAGTCTCAGCACAGATTCCTTTCACAGAAAAAGAGAGAGACAGGACCTGAGAAAGAGAAAGAAAGAAAGAAAAAAAAGAGGGTCGGTGAAGGTTATTTCAGAACAGGTATCTTTTGAAGGGAAAAGATGAGAGAGGTCTGGACCAAGTTGGGGCAGGCCAGGCTAGCACCAGGAAGGGACTGCCAGCTTGAGGGCACAGTGAAGCTTAAGAAAATGAGGATCCCCCAAATAAACTTGACTTCAGCATTTGGCCCTGAACCAGCTCTGACGCTTGTCACCTTTTCTCTCCAGCACATTCTCACTTTCAAGCTCTGTCCTCCCATCTCCCTCACTCTGGCTCCTCTCTTGAGCTTTATCTGCCCAGTAATGGGCCCTCGGTAATGAATTCTTTGATCTGGTTCAGTCAGTGGTTCTTCCAGATGTTTTCTGTCTTTCTTTAGAGACGGTGTGAGTAGAAGAAAGCAAAGTAGAGCCATGACCTCCCCACCAGCTGGCTGGCTGATCTTCCTTACATTGCATTTGTCATTCTGGACATTTGTAGATCTAGAAGATGCATGCCTGGAGGTGGGGGGAGCTGTGCCTCAAATTGCAGTCTTTTTTTTGGGCTCATGAGTAAGTGCTCTCAGCACCTAAGGAAGGTAGATACAGAAAGGGAGGGGAGGAGGGAGTTAAGAGTCAGTAAAACTGTCACTGTTTGCCGATGACATGACACTATACATAGAGAATCCTAAAGGTGGAACCAGAAAATGACTAGAGCTAATCAATGAATTTGGTAAAGTTGCAGGATACAAAATTAATGCACAGAACTCTCTTTCATTCCTATATACTAATGATGAAAAATCTAAAGGAGAAATTAATGAAACACTCCTATTTATCACTGCAACAAAAAGAATAAAATAGCTAGGAATAAACCTACCTGGGAGACAAAAGACCTGTATGCAGAAAACTATAAGACACTGATGAAAGAAATTAAAGATGATAGCAACAGATGGAGAGATATACCAGATTCTTGGATTGGAAGAATCGATATTGTGAAAATGACTATATGACCCAAAGCAATCTACAGATTCAATGAAATCAAATTGTCAATGGCATTTTTTTTACAGAACTAGAACAAAAAATCTTAAAATTTGTATGGAGACACAAAAGACCCTGAATAGTCAAAGCAGTCTTGAGGGAAAAAAGCAGAGCTGGAGGAAACAGACTCCCTGACTTCAGACTATACTACTTCAGATTATACTACAAAGACTATACTACAAATCTACAGTAATCAAGGCAATATGGTACTGGCACAAAAACAGAAACATAGATCAATGGAACAAGTTAGAAAGCCCAGAGATAAACCTATTCACCTAGGGTCAACTAATCTATGACAAAGGAAGCAAGTATATACAATGGAGAAAAGACAGTCTCTCCAATAAGTGGTGCTGGGAAAACTGGACAGCTACATGTAAAATAATGAAATTAGAACGCTCACTAACACCATACACAAAAATAAACTCAAAATGGATTAGAGACCTAAATGTAAGACCAGACACTATAAAACTCTTAGAGGAAAACATAGGAAAAACACTCTTTGACATAAATCACAGCAAGATCTTTTTTGATTCACGTCCTAGAGTAATGGAAATAAAAACAAAAATAAACAAATGGGACCTAATGAAACTTTAAAGCTTTTGCATAACAAAGGAAACCATAAACAAGACGAAAAGACAACCCTCAGAATGGGAGAAAATATTTGCAAATGAATCAATAGACAAAGGATTAATCTCAAAAGTATATAAACAGCCCATGCAGTTCAATACTAAAAAAGAAAATAACCCAGTCAAAAAATGGGCAGATTACCTAAATAGACATTTCTCCAAAGAAAACATACAGATGGCCAGGAAGCACATGAAAAGCTGCTCAACATCACTATTTATTAGAGAAATGCAAATCAAAACTACAATGAGTTATCACCTCACACCAGTTAGAATGGGCAGCATCAGAAAATGTACAAACAACAAATGCTGGAGAGGGTGTGAAGAAAAGGGAACCCTCTTGCACAGTTGGTGGGAATGTAAATTGATACAGCCACTATGGAGAGCAGTATGGAGGTTCCTTAAAAAAGTACAAATAGAATTACCATATGATCCAGTAATCCCACTACTGCTCACATACCCAGAGAAAACTATAATTCAAAAAGATACATGCACCCCAATGTTCATTGCAGCACTATTTACAATAGCCAGGTCATGGAAGCAACCTAAATGCCTATCAACAGGTGAATGGATAAAGAAGATGTGGTACATATATACAATGGGATATTACTCAGCCATAAAAAGGAACAAAATTGGGTCATTTGTAGAGACATGGATGGGTTTGGAGACTGTCATACAGAGTGAAGTAAGTCAGAAAGAGAAAAACAAATATCGTATATTAACGCATATATGACGAACCTAGAAAAATGGTACAGATGAACCAGTTTGCAGGACAGAAAGTGAGACACAGATGTAGAGAACAAACATATGGACACAAAGGGGAGAAAGCGGTGTGGGATGGGGGTGGTGTTGTGATGAATTGGGCTACTGGGATTGACATGTATACACTGATGTGTATAAAATTGATGACTAATAAGAACCTTCTGTATAAGAAAATAAATAAAATAAAATTTTAAAAAATACTTCCACAAATACAATAAATTCTTCCAAACATTTAAGAAAGAAATACCCATTTTATACAAATTTCCCAAAGAATTAAAAAAAAAAAAGACCTTGGATATAGTGATCTGAGGGACATGTTAGAGACCTCTTTCCCCACAATCATGAAAAAAAAAAAAAAAAAAAAAAAAAAAAAA